>NW_009943171.1:91554-97930 GCF_000696875.1 Nestor notabilis
CAGAGAACTACTGGAGGTATAAGAAGCCCCTAATTCAGATTGTGCTGTGTAAGATGAGAAGGGAGTTTAGTCAGACTCTTTGTTTCATTAAAAATTACATAAATGAAAATTTAGCAGTACTCTTGATAAAAGTTATCCTTCAGAAAAATTAGAATTCTCATTCTCTTTTCACGATATACCAGGAAATACAGCGAGGATTAATGTTCCTGAAAACACTTGACTTTCTGTCTTGCCCATGCACCTGTTAATCTGAAAACTTTTGAACCAATTGGCCAATGTCAACTGAATCTGACTTTGGGGCTTACATCTAAAACTACTAGATTCCCATGAACGTCACTGGAGGTAGTAGCTCTACAAAGGAGAAAAACCCAAATCAGCACCCCTACAGTGGAAAATCTGGGTTATTTGTTAGTGGTATACACATCTATGTCAGCTCACTGTTCAACACTTATGTATCTTCAATTCTGACGACTGGTAAGCACAGATCATGGGCAGAAGCTAAGGGTACTTGATGGGACATATTGGGAAAGCAGATAGATTGTAAGGGTTTCAGGGGACATGGAGCAAACTAAATGTTGCACAAGGGATCCATTTCTTCTTAGCAAATTATTCTCAAAAGAAAAGGATTTGGGCCAGATTCTCTCCTTGTATAAATTGCCATGTACTTAATTACAGTAGTTGATTATCTGGCCATAGCCACAGTGCTTATGAAAAGGGATACTTAGCGCATGAAGGAGATTCTTGCCACAGAGAATTCCTTATGTTGTTTTTCCGCCTTATTTCTGTTGGAAGGTCAAATAAATGTGTAATATTTAGAAAACATTGGGTATTACCAGAGTTCTGTTCAAATATTAATTAATGATCTGCCACAGTGCCTCTGTGAATGGTGCGTACATTCCGATAAAACATAGGAATGACAATGATGTGGGGGAGACTGAAACACAGATTGCATTTCTTGCTCCAAAACATGCCACGAGTCAGGAGGTCAGGAATTCAAAGTATCTATGGGTAGTCCTTAGGAGGACACAGCACCAGCACTGCTGAAGATATAGACATTGAGAGTCTCCCAAGCCCTATCCCAAGGTGAAGAAATCAGGTAGAGAGCAATGTCAGCAATCAGTTATCAGCAGAGCAATGCTGGATATTTATTGTCCTTTTACCTTGAAATTCCTTTTCTGCAGGCCTACGTAAGAAAAGCTATGCCTCTCACACTCACACTAGACTTATTAGGTTGCTGAGTATGTGATTTGTTGGAGATTGTTCTGCAGTCTTTCACTGGAGCATCTCTAATGGTCTTTACTTCATTAATCAAAATGGCAGCATCTGCATCCTTTCTTCCCTATTAATGTTGCACATACTGCAGTGACCAAGTCAGTGAACAGAGCTGGCAACTGGCCAGTGTGTGCTGTGCTGAGGGAGGTATGAGAGGAGAAAACCCTGTAGAGGTGGGACAGATCCATGCATGTGGACCCCCTAAATCAGACAGGTGTAGAAATAGATCAAAAGAGCTAAAGCAGCAGGCCTTAAAGAGAGCCATTCCAAAGGCATTGCTGGAATGAGAAGGGAAGGTTTTTGCTTATTCTACTGTGTGCTTAGCTCAGGCCAAGGGAGAGAAGATGAATTCTATGATCTGGCAATAACACTGCATAGCAATGCTTTGCTTCTCAGTAATAACTTTCAGGGACTTTTTCTCATTAAAACTGCACTACTGTATTGCACATATACACAGAGCTCAGCTTAACTGTGTAGCCAGCGACATAGCACTCCACTGTAACTTATACACAGTTTGAGCATGATGTGTAAAATGTGCTTTATTTTTAGCTACACTCTGATTCCAGAAGGCAGAAGTTACATGCTTAAGCTCATTCCTGTGAGAACTGCTGATATGAACAATGACTTTCCAATCTCAGGCAACTGTATCTCACTATAGCAACTATCTGGCTAGAATTTTAATGGTAAAAACAGACTGAGGGAGCTGAATACATAGTGGTAGGGGTACATTAGCACAGACAGGCCTGGAAGTTCCTGGAAGGAAGCTCTGGAAATGCGTCTACTGGTAGAGAAGACTGACATGACTTCCTGATTTTCAGTATTTGCCCTGGCAAATAGGAGTGGAAAGAGGGTGAGTAGTGGTAACAGGGAAATGGGATGGAGAAGGAACCAGAAAGCAGAGCAATAAGAAGAACTTGGAGTAACACTAGTTAAAAATAAAGGAGGAAGATGTAAATCCTGGTTGCTGGGATTAGCACCAACCTTCTAAAGAAAGGTAGAAGAGGTTAATGTGTGACTCTTATTCATCCAGCCACTGGTTTCAAACTACAGCTATGTAGTATATATCAGCTACACTGAAGAAGTTATCCCTTTCAGGCAGGGAGAAGTAAGGCACTTTCTGTTCAAGTTGAAGATAAAGGACAGGTGATGCTGAGAGATCAGAAAAATTCAGTCTTAGGAAGATATTTGGAAGTCATTGTTTTTTAGCCTGGTTAAGGCATTGGATGAATGTAGCCATGTCATTTACTTGCCTAAGCTTCCTCACCTGCAAAATGAAAGTAATAATATTTAATTACAAAATAAAAACTAAAAGACAAGTACTTTTCACCTAATAGCTCTCTGTTACATACACTTCATCCTGCACTATTCCAAGGTCACTCAGGCTGCCAGCCGAGAGTGAAGGTGTCTGATCAGACTTTTCTCAGTATTTCATTGTCTGAAATGAAAACTGCCTTGAAGTCATGTCTTACATTTCCTTCTATTCCCTGAATGTGTCTCTCGTGTTGTGAGACATTACAGAAAATAATGACCAAGAAAATGAGCTTCTACTTTAAATGATGCCTACCCACTTAAATGAGCATTATGCTATTAGAACATCATGTGACAGGCTCACATTGAATCGACCTTTTCCTACTGCATATTCACTGCTTAATCAGATGAAGAAATGTCTTACTACCTCTTGAAAATATTGTACCATGAACACTGGCTAATTATCATATATTTACATATATTCAGGCAGCTTCTGCCAGACTGTGCAAGGATTTATCTGTTAGTATCGTAGCTGTCCTTTTCTTTTGTAATTAAAAGGTCTTACAAATCTACTAAAAAACATCTCATAGCATTAATTTGCTGATACGCTCTAAAATATCCTCTACCATCTAGAATAAGGTGCATGTTTCAAATGATAACAAAGGTAATTTGGTGCAACCAGGTAGTATACTCTGGGTGGTATTTGTGTGATATGTATGCTGGTTTATACCAGTCTGTATTTGTAATGTATTCAGGCATAACACAATCAAGTTTTACTACCTATTTTGCTTTCTTTGAGACTCAAGCTAGAACTAGCATAAGGTGATTACTGAATGATGCAAGCTGTTTGTCCCTTGAAAGGAGTTTTCCATTGAGGTTGCTGGCATTATGGACCATGAAAGCAAGGACTGGTGTACTCATCCATTTTCTGAAAGGTTAATCGTATGGATTCTTTCCTTTTCATGGCACCACATTAGTAACTTGTCTTACTTAAGAGAGACATATTAATCCCATAGTTAGAGTAAAAGTATCTCTTAGCCATAACAGCAGTAATCAACAGCACAAGTAGGAACTGGTCTACCAGACTAGAAAACTTCCTAGAGACAACAGAGATTAATTTTTAAAAGTTGCCAAAAAATATGCTTATGAATGGTGGTGCTGCTGACAGTGCAATCCTTCTAACTAGTTTAGCCTGTCACTTATTATTGCCTCAGATGAAATACAGCTGAAGTATCACTTATTATATATTACTACCATTTATAACTAGCAAACTGACAACAGGATCATATTCTGAATAGACACACTAGTTCAATACACTATTAATATTATTAACAAGAAAGATCCCAGATGTTTGCAAAGGAAAGCTGATACACCGAATTTTTTACCAGCTGCTCCTCTAGTATACAAAAAAACCTTACAAAACCCTATGTTCCTGTTCATAGCCGCGAGTAAAACATCAGTATGTATGTTTCGAAGGGCTCATTATGAGTATTTTGTGTCATGCCTGTACATTTATGAATAAATTTAAGAGCAAAAGCCATAATTGAACTCTGAAGTATTTCAATAGGCATATATATTTTCCCATTAAGAATAAAGATGCTTTAGTCACAGTCATGTTTATATTACATCAACAGAACATCGATACAATACAGCCACAAAGCAAAATCTTTTTTACTTGGCTGTATGAGCTGAATACAAACTGGTCCCCTTTTTTGTACAGTAGAGAGCTCTCAAAGTTGCGTGTTAAAATGAAGGTCTAGATCATACTGATAGACTGTTTTGCAGTTAAAAAGTTGCACTATATATTTGCACATGGCAACAACAGACAAGACCACTATAATCTGCACACTTCCATAAAACAAAGAGTTTAATTTTCCTGATTAACTTCTGCTTACAGCAGAATTTAGAGGAGTAGGCAGAGTTTTTACATTTCAAGTAGTGGAGGACAGCTCTTGTTAAATTCTACTAATGATTAATGGCTTTTGCTGTTAACAGTGTGTGTTCTACTTATTGACTAGGATTCTTCGTGTTTAATTTCAAGCCTTTGTATCATCTTACACATGTCTCTGTGGAACAGAGGTGCCTCCTTTGTTATCAGATTTCTGTTCTGCATGTGGATCACTGCTTGTAGCATTCTTTTTGATAAACTCCTATATACATAACCCAGATTTCATTAGCCCCTTGGCCAAATAATTGTACTGGAGCCAATGTTCAGCTCATTATCACTGTAGTCTCAGTATGCATTTTTAAAGTCATTTTTAATGTGGATAGAGCTCCCCATACTGTAATCAGGTTCTATATTCTTCCTTCCTAAATGGCTAGTTTTACAGTTGATTTTACTGAAGGCCAAATAAATGGCTTACAGCCCTGTTTATTAAATAATGATTGTGACTTGTTTCTTTCTGTAACATATCATCACTATTTCTTATCATTCTCACTACTTGTGTCTCCTGTGAACTTTGTCTGTAGCAATTTTAGATTTTCTTCCAGTTAAGCAGTACAAGACAGGACCAATCTCTAAAAGACCATGATAAAGACCCAACTTACAGTAGCATGTTGAGACATAACAGTTACCTTATTTACAAACTATTCTATGTAGATTCTGGGTTCTCAGGGAAAATGGTTATTAATCTCATTTTAAATACTTCATGGAAGTCTAAGCTTTCAAACTGTTTATTTTGTTAACGCTAACTTAAAATGAAGTAACAAATTAATTAGAAAATGCAAATAATCCTGTTTTAAGTAGTTTATTAATTGTAATAAATTAGTTTATTAATTGTATTTTAAGACTTATGACATTATCATGCCTCTATAACCCCTTGGTTAAAGTGCTGAGTGTTTGCCTCCTTTCAGTGGTCTAGACCCTTAGGACTCCAAAACTTGAAAATCAGTGTGAAGGAGCTAGGGAGCTCCTTTGCCATCTATCTTAAAGTTATTGAATGCAAGTTATCTAAAGTTTGCAACTGAAAAATTCTGTAGCTGATGCTTAACATCTTCATGAATGTGCCTGTTGCGTCGGTTGCCATGTACTCTGAATGTGTCCTAGTGTTTCAAAGCTGAACATGCTTTACATTACAAGTCACAATCACTGTGTCGATTGGCACTGGTCATTGCAGTAATTAGTGTTGTTGATTTTGTAACTTAGAACTCTTAATGGAATTCAATTGTAAAATAGTCCATCTGATCTAAATGTGACAGAATCTACCTAGGAGAAAATCCCATGCTTACCTCTCCTTTGTTAATCTCTCCACATTTTCGCTCTTTTCCCTATCATGTTCACCTATTGAAGAATTCAGGCAGGTAATATGCTAAACCTATGTTCAGCTCCATCCCCACCTTAACTGCAAGGAGCTGAAAAAAATGTTTTTCAGTCTTTAGGGATAAACCTTCTAATTTTCTATTGCTCTGTTTATGCCAAGGGAATTCTGTGTACTGTTGAGAAATCACATTTCCAAAGCTCTACTGAGCAAAACTAAAGTATCCACTACTACTGTCTTCAACTTCAGAATCAGAAGTATGCATGTCTGTCTAGTGGTATTTCTACTGCAGGAAAGGTTCAGATCATTGTTTTGACATCCTACAACAACTGTCACTTATACTTTTATTTGGGTGGTCTTACATGTGCCCTGCATGATGGATGACCTGAATTTCTGCTGTTGGTTTTGTAACTTAGAACTCTTAATGGAATTCAATTGTAAAATAGTCCATCTGATCTAAATATGACACAAACAGCATCACAAAAAGGAAGGCTATTATTAAGATTTCTCTACACAGAGTAGCAACAAGCTATTAAGGTGTCTATTAGTAAATTTTCATAGAATGACTGAATGGTTAGAGCTGGAAAGGACCTTAAGAT
>NW_009943172.1:0-15346 GCF_000696875.1 Nestor notabilis
CCACAACATGTTTTCTTCAGGTATCAATTGAATATTAACTTTACAAAAATAGAACAAATGTTCGCACAAAGTGTGAATTCAAGCCCAAAATTTTAAAATCAGATTTTCAGACCTAACTTTATCTGTCTTCATTTCTTCTTCCTCAGAACTAAAAAAAATATATAAATAAATAAATATCTGACCACCATGAATGGCGTTTAACTCCCTCTTGTACATGTGGGAGAGAGGGCACGTAGACCTGTGGAACTGGTTCCAATCTCACTGATGATGCTGAGGTTGCTGTGCAGAATGTAAGTTGCAAAACTAAAGGCTAACAGCTAAGGAAAAAGATGAAAATAGTGTGCTTGCTCTGGTGCTCTTCCTTGTGTATTTGCCACTGCCTCTCTATTGCTCTGAACCAGACCTACACAGATCTTTCTGATTGAGTCCCCTGCCATATCCGCAGGCATCTCAAGAAGATATGTGTTCTAAGAAAGAGGAGTTGTGTTGTTTTTTCTTGTTAACTGAAGCTGGTGAGTCGTTTCTCCCTTCTCTTTCCCAAGATGAGAATAAATTACTAAAATGCCAATTTTATGTTCTCATGCATTCCTGACTTAATAGAAGTACCTTATTTGCCTAGATGTGTAGTATTGGTTATTGCTTACCAGGAGGCTTGAAGAAGCCAAAGGAAGATGAATAGATTGTGTTAGTTTACTTTGGTATGATCTGATTCTGCTAGATCTTCTCATCTGATTTAGTTTTTCGAAACAATGACTGGAAAGGGCAATTTTCCAACCTATGACTTTTCAGCAAACCTTAAACTGCTCCTGAAACACCAAGGTGATTAAACATACATAGTGTGTGGCAGTTGTCAGAAATTCAATGAAGGGCTAGACTTTCTCCCAGTAGTCACCCTGGGTAGCCCCAAAATTGCTGGTCATCTGTCCCCCTGCCAGGTAGACAGGACTTAAGAGTGTTTGCAGTGAGATTTGCAGGGACCATACAAGCAAATGTTAAGGATAATATTCAGGTCTGTTAGCACAGTTGCCCAAAAACGTTTTAACATCTCTGAGTGAGTTTCAGACTGCTAACTACTTTCTAGGCAGTGGAAAGATCTCCATTTTTCTTAAGCAGCAATAATACTCTATTGCTAAAGCAATGCATTAGCAGAAAGATGCACACAACCTCAGGGTCAGGGAGACGAAGGCATGGCCCCATGCTAGAGTAAATACAGAGGAATATAACTCCTCCAGTTCATCTGTGAAAGAGAAGAAAGTCCTCCTCCAGTGCAGAAACTGAAAGGAGCTAGGAGATGTCTTCAAGGAATTTGAGAATGGCTTTCCCAGATGTCAGTGAAATTAAACAGTACGAGTCTTGACAGCAACAAGAGAACCTAAGGACCTCCTCATGCAGTAAAAACTTCTACACTGTAGAAATAGCCTTTGTGTAGACATAAAAAGAACTAATCCCCAGTTATTTTTCTTGTGTTCCTAAAGAAATGAATGTTACGTGATGGTATACCTTTATCTGTTTCTGTTCCTCAAATTGTCTCCTTTTCAAAGACTTTTAATCTTAAAATGTCAGCCAAATGTGATAGGGAGAAATTTCAAGTGTGTTGAAATGCTCAAGTTTTCATCGAAACTGGCAGCATATAGAAGAGGCTCAGTATAAGGTCCCATATTAGGGACCTCACTTAGGGAAAAAAAAGATGGAAAATTCAGCAGCTGCATCATGTAAAATTATTAAAATCCAATGATAATATAGCTTCTAAAATCATTTATTTGTTAAAAAGACAGAGAACTGAAACCAAGAATGTTGCAAGTAAGTTCCATTATTCACTTCATTCGTTCCAACCACTTAAAAAAAGACTGAAAGCCTTAAACCTGCCTCTTCTTATTTCATTTTCAAAGTTTGGCTCTCTTTATATCAAAACAATAACTGAGGTAATTTAGACAGAAAATACATGATTTACCAGTACTTGTCCAGTTCTGTTAACAAGCCACATGGACCCTCACAAGCATGAGCACAGCTGCTCCTGTCTTGAAGCAATCCATGGATTTTGCCTGTTTATACTTTGAGAGACTGCATAAATGAAGTATCTATTCCTTGTTCTAGCTTTTTCCTCCAGTGTAGCCACCTTAAAAAACAAATTAAAAGTGTCCTCAAAGACAGAATTTCACTGGTTAGAAATCACCAATGAGAATTACAATGGTCAGTCAGTCACTCAGGCTAGGGACACAACTGCTATCAATGCTGGAAGTACTCTTTAGGTTCTTAATATCCTCATAGATGCTCTCTGGCAAAGCACACAGTTTTGCTGCTGAAATTTTGTTGTCTATTGTATAGGGAAATGTTGTTCTGTATTTTCCAAGGCTGTGCATAGGTTAATTCATACTGACCATGAGAAAAAGAAAAACATTATTATTAGCAAGCTTCAATTGTGTTTTCATCATTCATTGGTGTGGAGACTGAATCAGATGGAGCAGGTGATCAACTCAGGTAATTAGTGAAATGACTAAATTTGAAGCTCCTGTTGTGAAACCTGTATACAGAGGGCAGGACTACCTTGTATTCTACATTCCCCACAGAGCAGGCATATTTTCAGTCAAGACAGCATGGGATGAAACAACAACCTGGCACTTTCTGGTGAAAATTATTCTTCTTTTCAGGCATCTTTTTAGCTGTGTGTGCACAGTTCCAGTAAGCACAAAAATGTTCCTCAGGTGTAAGTGGGAAGTAGTATGTCTCATGGTGGATATACCTGCAAACACAAATAATGCTTTTGGTTTGCCTTTGGACGCACTTGTTTATTGTAGCAGAGTTACTTCCAAAGCTATTTGTTCAGTTTATCCATTTACAGCCTTTGGGTGCACTGATGTAGCTCATGCCACTTTTGCAAGACAGGGGTTTTCCTTCATACTCTGTACATGCACCTGACTTTTTCTCCATGTCTGCCCTACACAAAGCTGAACATCACTTGTAGGCTGGCAATACAATTATATGGGCTTGGTATTAACGGCTGATGTTTTACATTCACATGTCTCCGTGTTGCCTCTATCATCCTCAAATACAAGTGATTCATGGTGGCTATTTCAGACATGCTACTAAATGCTGTTGTTTAGGCAAAATACCAGTTCAAGCGAGAATAATGGATACGTTGTTAGGTGCTGCAACAAGGGGTTCTTTCTTACAAAGGCTGTATACTTGCACAGTGGGCAAGAGTTTCTGAATTAGAGCTCTTTCTCAACAAATGGTAAATCTGGTGAGAAATGAACCTCTCCTTTCGGAGTACACAGGAAGAGGAACTCCTTATAAATTCAGATTAAATTTTGTGAGTGGCTTTGGCTGAAAAGAAAATAAAAGTAAAAAGAAAGAGTTTGAATGGGCACAGTATACGCTTTCACATTCTCTAAATGAATTCTTTCTTTTAAAAAGTTCTAACTTCTGTCAGTATTAAAAAAGTATATTTCCTGGTGTTTTGTTTCAAAACACTGTATTTTGCCTAAAAGCTGACATATATAGAAAGTGGAAAAAATAGAGATTTAGAACACATAGAAGTAAAATAGACTATTTCATTTAATATCAATTGTTATACTATGAGTCTACCTGGAATTTGTTACTATTATTTTCAAAACTGAAGACCCAACACTGAACATCTTGTATCAGTTTGACTTTAACTTTTTTTCTGCCAGTTCTATTCTGACCATCGATATGTTAAACCTATTATTGACCCAGCTTTACTCTGGGCTTCCTCCATAGCCTCTCTTTGAGAGACAGAAAGTCCTTTCTGTCTTCTTCAAACAGGAATCCAGTGCTGCTGCTGCTCATTCCTGGTTTACTGATACATGTGTCATTATTAAGCGGCAGGTATGTACTGCAACATTACTTGACACCCCCAGTACAGGACAATAGAATCAGAACCATTTAGGTTGGAAAACGCCTTGAAGATCATAATCTGTTTATACAAGGTTGCCCTTAACAAAAATGGGGTATTATTATACCTATCTTGCATGGGCATAAATATGGTGTTGTCTCAGAATAGTTTTAAACCCTGTATTTTTATGTTGAGAGAAATAAGATAGAATCCAACCAGTCTCTCACTGTATCGAATATTCTTTGTCATGTTCTGAGACTTATTCCTACTCTTCTCAAACCAGCTGCCAGAAAAAACAATTTGTAAATAGAAATGCTTGCACCTACTTTGTAGCAGGTGTCCACTGATGTGTTGTAATATTTCAGCTGATCATGAAAGGGAGGTATCATTGTCTAACTGTGTGTAATTGTAAAGCAGCCTTCCTGAACAGTAAAACACCTTAATAAGAATTCAAATGGGCAGAATATAGCTCCCTACAGTGACATTAGAAAAAATAAAAACAAAACCTTCCCTCCCACCAGAAATATAATACTCAGTGGTCACTGGTGACCAGCATTTCTCCATTCCTCCAGACAATTTTTCCTTTCTGTTCTTCCTTCTGGAGCTTCACATCTTACAAAACCTATAATATGTAAGCCCTGATTCAGGAACCATCCTTGGTACATTTCTAGTCTAGCCAACGAAATTACAACAAAGATAGATTTGGCTGGTGGCAATGATCAAATATCTTTAAGAACTCATCTTGCACGGTGCAGAATAACTTATTGCAGTTATAAGCTTCAGCGGCATTAGTATCCAGCACTCCTGGAAAATATTTCCTTCTGTTTTATCAGACTAGCAAGCTACCAATGAAGATGAATTCTTGTTCAGGGTAGCATCCTGAAAAAGAATGTAGTGAGAAAGCATGACATTTGTCTTCCGATAAAACCAATAAGCACACAACCAGGGGTGGCAGGAAGGGGAGAAATAAACATAAACATTACTTTAAGAGACCTTCTAATGTGCAATATTTATATACAAATAGCAACTAGTGTTGCATGCAGTACTCTCAGGTTTGTGAAATATATCAAAGTAGAGCAAATTGGAATGAGTCCTGAGATTCCATTTACTTTATCTAGCCCAACTTATCAATTCTTTTTACTCCAGGCTGATAAAGTAGAACTGCGGCAGACAAATGAGCTAGAGGAGCTGACATACTGTGTTGTCACAAAGAAACGCTGGATTAAAAAAACCCCAACAACCCTGACTTTGATGGCCTCTGAAGCTCCTTCTTCACTCAACCCAAATTAGTTGTTTACTTGTTCTTTAGCGAATGTTCAATATTACTGAGAGGTGAGCAAATAGACAAAGAGCGTGCTTGTGCAGGGAATTTACTTCCATTTTCTCTTCGGCTTTTAAGTGGCAAAATGGAAGATGTGGGGGCTTGATGCTGGGCTTCTGTATCTTTAATAACAAAAAGTCACTGGCTTCAACAGGAATAGGATCAACTGCTTAAGTTTACAGGCTTTATTCCTTGAATTCAATAATACCTTACATGATGAGTTTAAATAACATAAGTGTAAAAGTCTGATTTTACGTAACAAATGGAAGTATGAGAATATGAGAGATGTGCCAGCTGACAGTTAGAAGACTACAACTCTGGGCTCTGCTGCCAGTGATAAGGGAGGGAGTATCTTTGACTATTACCATTATGGAAATGAAGTAAAAATTATAATCCAATCATACAAATTATCTTTTTATCTGACCTCCTCATAAATTTTTGTGTGTTTATTCCTAAACACTGCTTTTTGGTTTGGTTTTTTTTTTTTCTGAAAATGCCATTAGACACATTCACAGTGGAAACCTGGGGCAGAAGTTACAACTAGGATAGGTGTACAAAATGAACGACTGGATCATCTTTTTTCTCTCCTTAAGTACATACACAGGTTGTAAAAACTGATACAGTTCTACTGAGATTAGGACCTTAGAGACAGGAGACATCATTCATTTATCAGGTCCCCCACAATTCAGATATAAAGTAGGTTCCTAAAAGAAGTTAGCAGGTGAACAAGAAATAATAAGACAAAGAATTATGAACCACATTCTGATTTTTTTTCCAAGTGTAACACAGTTGAAATCAACAGCCATTTTGTTCAAGGAAAGGCTATTGAATTTGGCAGCAGCAGTTGTTTGAATCGAAGTCATCTGCAGTCTCTGCTGTGGAGTGGCAGTATATCTGAGTACTCTGCTGCAAACTGTATCTACCAACTTAATAGAAGATGTAGAAAGATTCCTATAAAGTTCTGCTCTGCATTTTCTGGTATTGGTTCTCATGTATTTACATCCACACTTCAGAATTGCTTTCAGCTTTAATGGATCTTCCAGAGAAGCTGCTGTTGAGAAGCAAACACTGCAGACTGTAAAACAGACTGGTATGTTCCTTAAGCATATTGGTAAACAATGCATTGAAAGACATTTTAAAGGAGAGAGAGATTCCCATGTTTATATGTAGCTCACCAGTGTTTATCTAGGTGCTTCTCCAGGCTGTTATTCATTTCATGGAACTGCTTAGAGGAAATTTAGAGCTCTTGGCTCACTGAATACAATGAAGAAATGACAAAAATTAGAAAAGGTTTTGTACAAGCTCTGGTCCTCCAGCACAATACTGTAAGATACCTTGTGCCTTCAGTGAGTGACTACAGCTGTCACTTCTTTGGACCAAAACCACCAGAAATTCTAGACTTGTATTTGCCTTTGGAATGGTTTCACCTGGAGTTAGCAATCTGAAACCAGGTAAGCTAGAAATTCCTTTGAAGTCACTTGGGGAAATGGTTGTTCAGCTGGCATTAATATACAGTAATATAGACATGTAGTAAAGGTGGAATGGCCTGAGATACCTCTGAGGTACTACCTATGTTGATTTTTGAATGAGCTGGTTTAGGAAAAAGTATTATATTGGTAAAGCCCTGTGTTTTCTCAAAACAAGAGAAGGTGTTCTTTATTTGTCAGCTGACATTCAGTCATGTAGAGTTTTCACACATCTGGGACCCTCATCAGAAGCAGAGGCTTGAAGAAATACTCCAAATACCATCAAACACATGATAAAATCTCAAGCTGGTGAACCTGCTAGCTGCACAGCAAACTGCCAATTGCCAGCTGTCCAGTGGTAGTGTGAGGCTGCCAAATAATCCCTGTACTGAAATAAAAGGTTCAAACCATCTCAAAGAACAAACAGATCCTCCAAACAAGCCTTGCGTACAGATAACTTGCAAACAAAACAGAGCCTGTGTCCTCCAGTGGATTAATTGCTACGAGTACCTGCCATGTTCTCATCACAGCTTTGATTCTGTAGCCTTAAGAAAAACAAACCTTTCATTGCCTGCAGTGATGTCTGAGATGGTGTGTTTGATGGTGCAAGAAGTGAAGGATTATTCCAAGAGATGTTTGCTTGCATGCATGTGATGGATCATGGATCCCTCTTAAAGTTAGCTAGGTAATAAAGGTACGATGTGCTTCCCAGTCTGACAGATCCAGATATCATATTAAATAATAAGATCCAATAAGAAAGCAATAAGCCTTTATCCTCAAAAACTGGTTGTATCATTGCAAAAGAATGGGTGTGTTTAGATACAGATAGAGAGGGCCATTGATTATGCAATCATTTACTCCAGGCCAAAAGGCAGATGGTTACAGTATTGTTTGATCTGCAATATTTTGGTGTGAAAAATCTCACTGGAACTAACTGGAAAATGAAAGTAACAAAATACTGGAGCTTGGTTGGAATATCGAAGTACTCAACCAATAGAGAACCATGAACTCTAGTGAAGCTGAGTAGAGCTTCAGTAGAGTAAATCTTTACTGGAACTCTACTCACTGAGAACTCACTGAAGCAAAGAGAAACTTAATCAAGGCAAAATCTGTTCTTCCAAAAAATGAAGTCAAAACATCTACTTGGATTGCACATGTGGATGCTGACATGTTTATTATGTTGAGAATGAGTTACTCTTCTAATTTTCACTGGTTTTGGTTAAACCAAGCAATTCTGAATATCGCAAACCCTGACGATAATGACTGAAGTTGTCCCCCTGATTTTTCAATGACTATATTCTAAAGTGGCTCTGACATCCTGTGAGCACAAGAAAAACGACCAAACAGCACTTTCATTTTTCACAGTCCCCAGAGTATCCCATTTTTTCTATGGCAGCTCTGTCGTATCTTTTGTTATATCAGAGAAAGTAACAGAATAAAATGTTGGGTTTAAAGTGTTAATCTTTCAAGTTTTCTCTACAGAAGCCGAGTCAATAGCTTTATTTCTCCAATTAAGGCACACTAAATAGTAGAATGCTTTGAGTTGCGTGTTTGACCACCTCTCATTTTTAATTAACTGAATTCCTGTTAAGATAGTGTGAATAATCACAGCCAGCAAACTTACCATGACATAAACTGTAGGAAACACTGACATCTTGTGGAGAAAAAAAAAAATTACTTTTCTCATATGATACTGCCGTACTGAGGACATACAGCTTTAGTCCAGAATTCAGCAGGTCTACAGAGTCCAGAACGTACATAATTCCATACATATATGAATTTTCCTATAAGTACCTCATATGCTTAATGTAGAGTATATATATACATATAGAAATATACACATACACACGTATATATATGCATACAGACGCACATATTGAGATGAAAAAACAGTGTTTCTGTTTACTTCTCTGTTGTTTTCACAGGTTTTACTGCAGCTTGTGACTATGTTTTTGCTAACTTTATGAAACACAGTGAATAGTCACTATGGTTGGCAGAAGGTCTAAATCCAAAATGTCTTCTTTTTCTCTTTTTTCTTTTTTTTTTTAGTGCCTCACAGAAAAAAAACCAAAAAGATATGACTTACCCTTTCACCTGAGAAAGTGTATCAAAACCCCCTAGCTTTAAGCAAAACAACAGGACTATACAACTGAAGGAGCTTGTCTGCTGAATATATAAGGTAAGAAACGCACTAGATATTAAAAACCAAAATGTGGTTCACAGCCTGTTCAATATTTCTTTCAGTAGCTTGTAATTTAGTCATAAAATATATAAACTATTACAGGCATCAGTTCACTGGTGGCAAAGCACAGGCGGTGCCTGCCTCTCCGTGCCATGGAGCAGCAGTGGCACCTACTGGCCTTAGTCGTCTCTCAGTAGCTAAAATGTCTCTTGCTAGATCTCCACCAAGCTGTCTTAAATACCTCCCCCAGCTAGTAAATGCATCATGATGAAAAACCTACACCCTTTTAGTCTTGGTGTACAGAGAAGTCTATTGCATGCATGTTCTAGTGATGCAAAGGATAGGGAGACCTGAGCATGTTTTATACCTATTTCAAGAGCAATGGAAATAAACCTCATCACTTGGCCCAGCCAAGCAATCCCAGCCCAGAGTTTACAGGCTATCCACTGCATGGAAAACAGGGATGTCCCCTTCAAAAGGTATGTCCCAATTTTAGGTAAGGAACTGAGAAAATGTGAAAATATTTCTTGTTTAATGGTGGGACACTTGAGAAAGTGCCTTTGTGTGAAGGAGATTTTTCTTTGCAAAGTTTCTGGAAAGAAAGAAAGTGTTTCCTACAAAGTTTAACTCAGTTCAGTTCACCCAATATCTTAGGTACCTGTTTAATGATATGGGCTAAAATATTGATTTAATTCTTTTGGCTGGAAAGTAGCCTAGCTATTTAGTTTTGCTGAAAATACTTATGCTGGAGATTTCTACATTTGGTGAGATGAATCTTACTTAAGGTGTCTGGTTAACTCTAGTCATTCAAGTCTTGATTCAGTCATGAGCCATTTGATACCAGCTGTATCTTGTTCTGGGAGGACCCACTTCCCTGGTTAGTCCAGGGCTTGTGTCCTCCAGAAATGTGTGACTTTCACAGACATCTTTCAGTGTCTCCATGGCCATTAGATGTTTATACTTAGTTGAATGGAGCCCTTAAACATCCTCCACAGTCAATAGAGAGGTACTTTCAGAGGACAGCTCAGAAATTTAGCAGATACAATGACTGGCAGGGGGGTTGGAACGAGATGATCTTAAGGTCCTTTCCAACCCTAACTATTCTATGATTCTATGACTCAGTCTGACATATAAGAGCTAACTGTTACTCAGGTTTACACACTGAGAGTTTGAGAGACTGGCTCCCATGTCAGTTAATAATGGGAGAGTTTGGACGGAAGGTGGATTTTTTTGTTTGCTAAATATTAAAGAAGAATACATGACTGAGCATAATGACAGTAATAGTGAGTCAGATCAAAGATCCTCCTAGCCAACCACCCTGTCTCCAACAGTGGCCGAAGGTAGATAGGCACTCCTTACACAGAGGGGCTGAACTGAGCTATTTCTGACACCCACACCATACCACACCTTGCGGAATGAGTGGATCTAGGAAGGTGAAACACAAAGAGAATATAGGAGTGGGTAAGTGTGTCGTGATACTTTCCCAGAATTCTTTCCCAGGCTTCAACACTCTGTGGTTCTGACAATTCTTGAGCTATAGGAGATGTTTTTGTCTGTATTCCCCCTCTCCCCCCCCCAAAAAAACCCACAAAAAACCCCAAAACAAAATCAAAAGAACACAAAAACTCTAAAAAAAAATCGAATTTCTTATTTCTTCAAATTTTCCAGTTGGTATTTAAATTCATGGAAAAAATACAATCACCCAAACAACAAAACCTCAACAGGATTTCACACCAGTATTTGTTCACTTAGGTTAGAACTGGGTAAATACTAAAAAACATTTCTGGAAAACTTTTATTCAGATTTCAGACAGGTGCTTTGTGGTTTTCATTCCTCTTTGCACTGTTGCTCATGCAGAGAAATAATTGGAGAATATTATGGGAAACAGCTGCATTCACATGCAAACAAGGGTATTTGCTCATGAACCCAGGTATTTATTATCATTGTATGGTAAGCGTTATTCCCAGCCCACCAAAGCATTTCTGCATGTGTTTAGTTTACATCAAAGGGATAATTTCTGTTTTAAAGCAAAGCATGAATACATTTTGCTGAATAATGTTGCTTGTGCAACATATCGCTTTGTACCAGGAATATTCCCCAACTGCTCCAAAGACCTTAGTGGGTCTGTTACCCAAAGAAAAGCAGAAGACAGATGAGCAACAGATAGTAACCCACTGCAGTCCTAGCTGCAGGGAGCAGCTTGTGAATCAACATAGCTGCTAGTTATATGACCTCTGCTAATTCAAAGGAAAAAGGAAGAGTGACATCATAAAGCAGAAATCCCCTGAACTCAGAAAATCCCCTGTTGCTTTCCTGCATGTACAACACACCAGCCTTCCCTGTGATTTACAGCCCTCCAATATTAGCTGCCTAACGGTTGTATAAATCTTTGTTAGTCACCTCGGTGGTTTATACTGTTATAAATCAGCATGTTCCACACAGGAAACAGTACGGGTTGTTTGAGGGGGAAAAGAAAGAAATCTTTAGGACAATATATCAAACACCTTTCCTAGAAATATTTAATATGATAATGTTTAACACTCCACCAGAAACTATGCCTACAATAAAATACATAATCTCCCTATTCATGAAGCCTAAACAGGACATATTATCAAATGCCTGGCTTTTTCTCTTGTTTATTCTATTTGCACATTATTTGTTTCCCCTCCTCCTTGTGAACAAACTTACTTGCAAATGAACATGCTGTTGTAATTCCTTTTTCCCAAGTGGTTAAATGAACATATTCTTTCCCTTATGGGACACATACAGCTTTGTGGGGTGAAAATTATGGAAAAAAAACCCAACCAACAACTTTTTTTTTTTTAAATTCTGCTCTCCCCATAATAATGGCAATTTTTGATTCCAGTATCTTTCTCTTATTTACATCTCTCTGTAAGAGGAATTAAGAAAAGTAACATTTAAATGCTTAGTCTTAAAGCTATTGGTAAGTACAACTACAAAAATAAAGGTGTGAGTTTGACTCAGTTGCCTGAACACAAGTTCTAACACCACGTGAAATAATCTGGGAAAGCCAGCATATCTGCATGAGTTTCCATGCAGAACACAAACCTATGAGAGATGCTTTCTTGTAGATGCCAATAGGATATCCCAGGATACCCAGACACCTGATAGATACTACATTTATAAATGGGATCCTAACCAATGCATGTATGCATATGAAAGAAGAGAATGAGGATAGTGTACCCCTTAAGTTATCAGAAAAATGTTAAATGTGCTATGTACAACCTTTGCAGGGAGGAAAGTGAGGTTTTTGTAGAATTCAGGGTACTGCATGAGGTTTTTAAGGTATATATTTTGTTAAAGCTTATAGAGAAACCCGTTCTTGGTATGCCTTCCACTGTAAATAGTGGAAAGAAATAAATATCCCAAAGGAAAATCTGTTTCAGGAGATTATTTTAGGCGTTCAAGATTTTTAGGAGGTATTGCCTCTTGGAACTTAGATTTGACCTCTAGAATTGGGTCTAACAGGAACTTAAGCTGCTAACATTCATGAATCAGCTTTGGACACAGCTAAGGTGGGATTTAAGCCAAAATTACAGGCTCATGTGTAAGTGCCATACAGCCACAGATAGCATCCGCAGAAATATGACCAATATGACAACTGACCCTTGAGAGACCAGTGCTCACCAAAGCACCAATAGCAGGCACAAAACACCCTGGAATATTTCATCTGGCACCAGATGTCCTTGTGTAGGCAACTGAATCAAGTCCTTAAAACACCTTCATTTGGAGCCTACATGTTGGTGTTTACTGGCTTTCTGGGTGTCCAACATCCATTAGAGCTGATGAAGATTTGGTCAATATCATCAGAGGAGACCAGGGAGTGACCCAGTTTACCCCACTGTGGATGCTACCTTATGTAGAAACACCTACGTGTAACCACCAAGACCTCAAATCTGCTACCAAAACAAAAGCATGTTAAACTACCTATGGTATTCAAAAGTGCAATGCAGCAGATACCACAGGCTCTTTGCATGCAGAAACCTTCCTGGAGCAGGAACTGGAGACAGCACACTCTCGGACACCATCCACGTGTGATAGTTAACAGCTACATTTAGGCAAAGCATTTCAAGTAGGTGCTTAAATTTAGGCAGTGGTAATGTTCCTGAAAGACACAATAATTGTTACTGTGAAGAGGAGTGTTCTTTGATTATCATCTGTTCGGATTTTTATAGGCCCTTTGAGGGAGAAGACTTGGTAAAACTCACACATAGCAGTCAGCATCTCTACTTCTGCTAAAGTTTTATGAGGAACGATTTGTTCCAGGAATTTTATTAAATATATTGTTCACCCCATCTCTAAAATAAATGTAACCAGTGTAAAAAAGACAGCAGTTTGTCTTTAATGCTGAATAAAAAGTGTTGATGTACTACTATTGTATTATTGTTTACTTGACCTTTCTCTAACTCCTCAAGCAATGCTTTTGGAATAGCTAAATGTTGTTAGTGTAATAAACTTCAGTCAATAATTAAAATACTTTCACACTGAAGTGCTCTTTAGGCAATGGATTAAAAATAAACTTAAGAGCATGGATGAGAGATCCTAAGCGCGTGGAGGTTTTGTGTCTGTGTGTATGAGTTTGATTTGCGTTTTTTTGGTTGTTTTTCTTGTAGGTTCCTTGGTTAGGTTTTTTTTTTTATATTGTTATTCTTTATTGAAAAATATAGCTCGGGGATGGCTGAAATTCTGTGAATTTGTGTCAGATTTTTCCACATAACTTCAGCCATGAAAATTGCTGACCTTGTGGAGAACATATGATGTAGTGATGAAACATCTGTTGATACCTAGATTTAAGTGCTATTAGATATCCAAACTGAATGTCTGGAGAAAACCAGCCCTTCCTATTGCCACTGGGTTTCTGTTCTTTGTTTCCATAAACAGAAAGGTATTTATGCAATTTACATGGAATATTCTACACCCCAAGTGCCACCCATAGTTTGTCTGCTGTATTTTGGAATTAAGACACCCGGGTTCTAGATTTTCCCCTGAATTAAGGATGGAGAAGTTATTCTTCCCCTCAGGATAGACCTGATTGGCTTTGTGGCATATAGAGCTAGAGTTAAACCTTGGTTCCCATTCCTTGTCTTACACAAAACAATCTTTTCAATTAAACTTCTTGTCTATAAACAACACCTGTGATTTTCATCTGACCCTGTGATATTGTGTCATTTCTATGATAATATTGACTTTGGCAGATAGAAATGTTGAATTTGACAGACACATTTTAGTTTGGGAAGCCAGCTTACGAGATGAGTGGTGCCTTGAGTCTTTGATATGACCAGTGCCTTAAGACATGACAGACTCCTATATGAATAATATCCCAGAAGATGACTAGAAACATTCTGAGATATTGTCACCTCCAAAGCACCACCAACAGTAACTATCTGCTTCCTGACAGCTAATTGTTTAACCTGATCTTAAAAGCCCTCTGTGAAGGACATTTTGTAACATCTGTCAAAAAAGTATTGTGATTAACTTCGTTCATTAAAAAAAATTCTCTAATACGTATATTAGAGTTTCCTTATTTCTTGTCTTATTCCTGTTAATGCAAGCTGACAAAATTTTTCCTCTGATACTTGAGTGATGTGCTGTTTACTAGAGTATGGAATTAGTTTTGGTCACAATTAATTAAACGTTATTAATTAATACATCTTATTTTATTGTGTGATATTATACTTATTATATATCATATAGATTATATTATTTTATACTAATATATTATAAACAAGAATAAAAAATAACTATATTTTTTTTTGTTGTTTTAACTTCCTGGTGGTAACAGAAAGGTAATACCACTTTTAAAGACAAATCATGATGAGAAGATCTAGTGTAGTTCAGAAAGTGGAGCATTCAAAAACTTATTTATATCTTCAGAATGGCCAATAACTTTATTTTACCCGCATCTTTCAAGAGCAAAGAAACGCTCATTCCAGCAGATGGTGATAGAGAACTTCCAAAAAAAGCCAACTGGCTGCTGTGGGTTTCCCTTCCCTTGTCTTCGTGGTTGTGTATGCAAAAGGAGAATCTGACTCCAAATTGGCATCGCAATAAAGAGAACATTTGTTTAGTAGTCTCATAATGGGACACCTTGTTGATTTGTGAACTATTTTACGCTTCCTCTAGGATTTTATTTTTGTTCCCTAGAAGTTCACTTTTACAACATAATCTGGAAGGAAGTATGCAGCTGTAATTACATTATGCCAAACAATTTTTGTCCTAGATCTGCAGCTTCGATTTTGGGAAACAATCCAGCTTCCTATCCTTCTTGTCCTCTGAGATGGTCAGATGCTGTAGGTTAGCATTTTCTTCATTTCATTTGCATTTGAATTCAGAGTAAGTTACAGAAATGCTGTCTTTGCTCTTGGTCCCAGTCTTCATGTAGAATACTTCTAAATAACTGGAATAAGCAGAAGTTTTCAAGTATGTGAGAATTTGGGGATTTAGATTTAGCAATATAAAATTCTGTAGTCATCTTAATTGGCCACGTAAAACCAGTAGCTTTG
>NW_009943172.1:15395-30024 GCF_000696875.1 Nestor notabilis
TGCTGTGTGGGGGGGGGGGGGGGAGATAACAAAAAATGCTACTTTTTCTTCAGCAAAGGGTCCAAAATGAAAAGATTTATACACATAGGATGAAACTGGGTTTTGATAGTTCAGCCATGTCTGCCAACCTCCTTAGAATTTACAGGGAAAAAAACTCCAGAATTTTAAGAACTTCAGAGAAACCGTTAAGTTTTTCATGAGCTCAAATTTTGATAAATGCTTCTGAGATCATCTCTTAGACATTTGACTATAGATCTTGAAAACTGTTGGCCAGAAGTAACGTGTCTATACACGACGTACAAGTACCAGTGATATAGTCTAATAATTACAACACTGATGAGGATGGTGGGAAAATATAGGCTGAACCTGAAAAAAGTAGTGAATCCATTTCACTAATATCTTAAAGTCACATCATAACAAGACACAGCTAACCGCAGGGAGGAAGCATTTCCTGGCCGAAGTAGCAGTGCTACGTTTCCAGTGTTGTACTCATGTGGAAATGATTGTGTTTGTCTGTCTTTTCTTATTGGTCATAATGTTGAGAAGGTATTGGGTTCTCATAAACTTTCAAAGGCCTGTTTCTGAACTTGTATAAAACCACCACTGTAAAAGAAGGATATAAAAGGCTGTTGTTCACTGTAATAAAATGAATTGAGAAACACGATGGATTTTTAGCTTACTTTTCTGGAAAGAAATAACTGAAAACTGTTTCATGTTCATGCATTTTTTCCTTGGAAACCTAGATTATTTTAGTCCCCTGAAGGAACTTCAGTAATCTTACCCCAAATCACTGTGATTTGGAAAAGATTATGGGAATACTTCAAAACAAAGAGAAGATCAAAATAAGATAAAAATAAAATGTCTTTGTTTACCAGCCAAGCAGAAACGGTGTACTTAAGGTCAGTCTAACACTAATCTCACTGTGCCTGAGCTAACCTTTTGGGATTATGGGAACTGTTTTTCATTGCCCTGGCCTTCACTTCTGTATTATTGGGTAGGTTTACTAGCAAAATTATGTCTCCTAGGTGTTGCTATATTTGAGTCTGTGAGGACAAAGGCAGAGCATGACGGAAGAAAAAAGGTTTGATGGGAAAATATTGATCAGTCATACTCCTGGTATATTTTTTCTTGGGTTTTTGTTTTCAGTCTTTTTGATCTTATTTGCCTCCAGTAGTTTGGATATACAGTTTTAATTCAGGGGGTCTGTAAGGATGAGAATATACCTACCATGACTCTAAAGCAGTCAGAGTTGCCAGAAATGATTTAGCATCATTTTGAAGTGAGTGCTAAATGCCTGGTTAAACTGGTAGAAAAAATTTCATGAGTAAAATCTGCACAATATTTAAAAAGCTACTTTGTATATCTGAAATTTGGAGAGTGCTGTCAGATTTCCATCCTGAATTATTAAATTCATATTTGTTCTGATAAAACCCCAGGCCAAACACTCTTTTTATGTCCAGGGCTTTAACCGCAGTTTGCCATCTTGCAAGCCACCCAAGTAACAGAACAGTATCGGGGTGAAAAATGTGATGATCTCCCCGCTCTGAACATCTTCATTCTCTTCCAAATTACCATAGGAACATTAATTTGATTGTGTACTTCATACAGCACTGTTAATTAGTTATCTCATATTAATTATAGTAATTACATACACACCTATCTATAGGACTATTAGACAGTTCATAAGAAAAAAACACAGCAGAGCAGCTAATCAGCTAACAGCTGCTGTTGGTCCCAGAGTTGATAGTTAACGCTTGAAATACTGTACAAAGGGATACTTTCAAAATTCCAGCTAATAAAAACCTTTTCAAGTCATTGCTAAACAAATTTGTTCTGTCTGTGTGTTTCACTTCATCTGCTAACATAACCAGGGATCAGAATTAAATACTAATATGACTAAACAGCAGTATGAGAATCATCAAAGGGATGTTGTGAGGACATATTACCAGGGAACAAACAGAATACATTTTAGCAGAGAAAATGTAGTCTTTGCAAATCTAGGTCAGTAAACTTACTTTCAAAACTATAAAATATGAATTAAAGTGGTTTATCTTTGGTCTATGATAATTTTGCTTTGAAAATAATTTCTGTCCTTGTCATGATCTTATACACTGGGTGGGTGAGAGACAATCATGCTGCTACGTGAGCCATCATATGAAGTCCCCAGAACAGGGTTTTCATCAGTGGACTGGAGAGCAGTGCATCTGCTTTATATGTGGTTCACAGGGGTGCCCTTAAACTGCCATCCAGAGGGTAGCATTCCTCCCTGTTAGCCATGCATTCCTTTGTTTTACGTAAGAATCTACAAAAAATGATGGACTTGATTCAATTTTTGGTCTCTGTTCTATGCTCTATTCAGTGGCCAAAATCACAGATCTGGTTCCTGTTCCTTCATGTATTGTACAAAGATGGCCTTGCACAAGAATAATTCATTCTGCTCCTGTAAAATTCATGGTCATCAGCTCTCACTGCCTGTGATGCTTGTGATCACAAGGCACTTGATGGCAGATTCACTGATTTTAAGACCAGAAGAAACCATTAGATCATCTGCTCTAACTTCCTCTGAACTGCAGGCCAGCAAGCTCTACCTGCAGACTCTTACATTTATCCCGTCAAGACAGCTTTCACACAAAACCTTTAATGTAGTATTGAAAGCCGTGAGGATTCCAGATCCATTTTTCTCTCTCTTTCCCCCCCCCTCAAAAAGCTATTCACCTTCACTGTCAAAAACTTCCACTCGTTGATTCTGCTCTCTCTGCTGTGTTACAGAGTTCCATCACCCCTGTCTTTTCTTCTTGTGAAGGACATGGACCAGAGTAATTTCATCTCTATATCTTCACAGCATTGAGTCTCTACTGGAAGGCTTTTCTTGCAACCCTCTTAATTTTTGTGGCTCTTTTCCTTCTTACAAGGTAATTAAATTGTTTGTGTAAACAAACTGAATCCCCTGCTTTGCTTTATATGCAAATCAGAGCTCTACCATGATGGAAATCATATTTATACTTTTGACTAAATTTATCACACAGCTTCTAGCCTGGAAGCTGCATTGCCTTCCCACTCTCAAGCAGTTTCTGCATTGCCACTATCACAGACATTATTTTTTGTCTACTCCCTTACAGATCTGACGAGAATTATGCATATGAAAAGAAACATGTGGTGTTTGAGGTAAAAAAAGATCACAAAATTGTTTAAGGAAATGTGAAATTATTTGGTTACACTCAGGTTTAAGGCCCAAGAAAATATTCTGATCGTGTTCCACTGTCTGCCAAGGAAAGTTAGGCCAACACATCTTTAGCTGGATCAGGTGTCTGAAGTTATGTTGGGGTCTAAATTTGGGTCTAAACGTGCAGTAAGTCTAATTATTCCTAGGTGAAAAAGTGACAAGAATGACCAGTATTTGGCATCCAGGTCTGAAACTTTATTGATTCCCCCAGAGTCTCAGAGAACATTACAAATTTCTGACTGATTGTCAGAACAATTTTTCCTCCTGACTATTAGTTGCTGGTTGTAATTTAAACCATCCTAGTTGCTCTTCTGAGAAGCAGATAAATATCATAAGAATTTGATGGTCACCAATTTGCAAAGCAACCCACAAGCTGATATTTGCTTTTCAAAAAATACTCAGAGAATCCATCAGAGGAACAAATTTACTAAACAGCTCAGAATGTTATGGGTCAAGTTGCACAGTTTGCTTTAATTACTTCTGAAAGCCTACCCATCAGCACTATCATTCTTCAAGAAAAAAAAAAAAGGAATTCCTTTAGGACAAAAGAAGCCTTTAACTTGTACTGGTTTGGAAAGCAAAAGCAGTGATTACAAGGGAATTAACAGGGAAGAACAGGGAAATTCCAACAGGAATCTATAGGACAGGGAAACGTTGTTCAATCCAGGTTTTCTACTCTTTGATGGCACCTATTTCTCTTCTCTGAATAGGGAGAAGATCAGAGTGATTTCAATCCTATTTTATGTACAATACTCAGTTACAGGCTGAAACATAGATGGGGTGAAATCTGAGCTAAAAAGATGCCCCATCAGTTTCTCTCATTCGTTTTCAAAGCCAGACCTCATTAAGAATCTTTTGTTTAAATAAAATATGCTTAGTGGAGCCATAACCCTTACCTTTAGCAAAATTAATAGCAACATTAACCAGGAATCTTTCAGAAATTAAAGCAGGGGTATATGAGCCTTTTAATTGCTCATGCCAGAGAATACAATTGAATGAATGCAGATGTAAAGTAGGTTACGGACACCACACCTGCAGCACAGTTCATGTCATGTGAAGTAATTGTCAGTCAAAGAGGGAATGGAGGCTACAGTGGAGAAAAATACAATTTCATGTCATTGTTTGTAACTAAAACCAAGCTTGTTTTAGGTTATTGAGCTGTAGGGACATTAAAAGTGTTAGAAACCAAACTTTTCAGAAAATTGTTTTCTAAGTTTATAAACTGTAGCATATGCCTGTCATATTAGATGACCAAGTTAGGCTTCATTGACCTTGCCTCAGATGTCTGTATTAAAGGGTGGGTAATGTCTATAAGGGTTAGCTTCACCAATGGTCAAGATGACGTTGCAGACAACAAAAAGATTTCTAGGTAAAGATAAAGAAACATTGAATAGTTTAAAACTACATTTTTATTCTCATTGGAGAATTGCACTAATATGCAGTGTTACCTGAGGATATTGACAAAACCAGGTTTGTGGGCAGAAGTACTCCCTCATATTACATCCGTTGATAATATTTGGGAAAAACAGATGGTCTTTTGAATATACAAGATCTAAAGAAGATCATGTGTGCCCAGCAGTTATTCTATTTTCTGTAAGCATGTCAGCTGGAGAAACTATAAGGTAAGTTTATGACCTATATCTTTACGGGATATAAGCTTCTCCCTTGTAAGATTTGCATCATAAAGTTGATGAAGCTATGAATTTTATCCAGAGGTATAAAACATTGGTGGTGAAGTGATAGGAAAACTCCAGGTAATTTCAGCGTATTACATTACATAAATACTGTTCTTAAACATCAAAGTTTAGGTGAAGGTTGCCTCCAAATACACTAAAAAGCCACTGCAAGAATTAATATCCCAACTAACATATTCTGAGTGTTTAACTTGTGTTTAGATCATGCTAAACATCCAAATGTGAGTTAAATCTCACCCATAAGCAAACCTGTGGACTTTAAATAGAGTTTTGATTGACTGAGAACATCTGAATTCAAGGATTTTTTCTGAGAAATCTAGGATTCTTTGATGGTGATCCTTAGGTAGATTTATTAGATGCTGAAATTGTCATTTCCAAAAACAAGAAGTTGTAAAACCTTTTTCAAGAAGTGCAAATAATCTTCTGTTACTCAGTCCTTTTCTTGCAAGAGAGTAGTCACTACTTTCCTGCAAAAGGACAACATTTTTCACCTTCCTATAAAAGATACAAATGGAACAGGAAAGAAATGGGTGAAAATAAATTTCTGTTCTGTTCTCCCATCTATCACTGACTTCCTTATGTTCAGAAGCAAGTCTTCTAGCAATACATGCCTTGTTTTCTGATAACAAAATAACCAACATTGTCTACAACAAGAAAAGAGGCAGCTTGACTCAGTGCCTTGTCTTTATGCCGTGATTTCCCAGGCACACCTGACCTCGACTCTTGAGTAACCTCTCATTCAGGCAACTTCCTCTAACAAGCTCTCCTCTCAGTCAATGAGAAACTTTTGAATGAGTAAACTGACATCCTGACATTTGCCATATTTCAATTTTGCTCAGTCAATTAGCAGTAGCTTCAATCCTGTATTTCAATTGATTAGGCTAAAATTACTATAGTGAATTTCCATCCTGGAGGGTATAAAAGCCCTCAGACACTGAGTGTACGTGTATGTCGTGTACCTCTCCAGACTGAGTTGCTGTAGCTAATGCACTAAAGAAAAGGTTATGTGAGGCAAACGGAATGAAAAATAAAAAGAAAGTTTAAAAAACTGAAGACAGAAAAGTTAAATAGGTTGCTTTAAAGTTGTTAATAGAAACGGGGTAAGGTGGGTTTTTTCTCCTTCTAATAGTAGCGAGTGCCTTTCTGTAAGTGGCTTCTTGCAGATATTAAATGTAACAAATACAGCAGGGAGTGCTTTTGAAATAGCAGATGAATTAAAACAGTGGGAAGAAAAAGGAATAGGAAGGGGATGGGGGATAAGATACTTCAGACTTAATATATTGCAGACAGAGAGATAATTTTATGGGCCAAAAATATCAGTCCACAGACTACCTTTTTGCTTCACAGAATGCAGAACTCCACCCTCAAAACAAATAAAAATGCAACCTCTGTCATTTTACATGCTTTATTTTACATTTTCAGATGAAAAACAATCCCCACTTGCAAACCCTTTTAAAAAAGCAGGACAGACTGTAAACTATGCAAAGGGAATGTTGTGGAATCCTGGATTTAAGAGAATAAACAATAACCCCAGGACCAAATCCACTGGACAGAAACCACTCCCAAAACTTTCTAGTTTAAGCAGTATGGAAGGTTTCCATTTGTCAGGGAACCTTCCTAATGTGATTCTGTGTCCTTCCAGCCCAACAAGAAAGAGCCAGGGTTGGCTAGAAATTTTTCAGACTTTCATTATGGAATACAGACAGGAAGAAGTTTATCTGGGTTTAAAAGTCAATGAGGCTTAAAAAATCAGCCTAGATTTCTTCTGCTCTCACATGTACCCTTCATTCTTAAGAATAAATATGAACGTAGTTTAGTGTAAGAATAGGAGAATGTTGATCTCACACCACCCTGCTGTTCTGATGTTTAAATAGTTTAAATATGAGTATGAACTCAGATGAACTTCATTGTCTGAAGTCATCATTATGTCATTATGAAAAGTGCAAATCTTGTCTTCTACCCACAGGAAGTCATAAAATCCAGGAGGGGGAAGGACTAGATTTTGACAGGCCACCTTGTTTCCCCACTGGCTAACTCAGTGCTGATCCCTACAGCCAAACTGTCTGCCAAGTGATTGATTGTTGTTGTCTTTTACAGGTTTTCCTGACAAATAAAAGAAAAAGCATATTGTATTTTTAAGCCAAGATGCAACACTCTCCTAGTGGTATATGTAAGTTCCTAAAAAGGAATAGGATATGAACACGGAAAAGTTTCTGGTTTGGTTTGGACAAAGAATTTTTTTTCTTGCAATTTTTTATTCAAGGTTTGCTTTATTTTCACAAAGATTCTGTCTCAGTGGCCAAGGCAGGAGAAATCTGATGTATTTCTTCTTGGGAATTATTTGGCTCAGTTTTACAAAAGTGTCGAGGAACTTAAGTATTAGTTGAGACCTTAATATGATCAAACATAATCACATATGTTAATGTGATTATGTGCTACAATGAAAAATGCCATTTCTGAAACTCTTTTGGAGAAAAGCACATCCTCAGACCAATACTACCCTTTGGCAATGCACGTCCAGACCTTCAACTTGCGCATAATGAGGTCATTCCCCTGAAGCTGATGGATCTTCTCCAATTTCCACCCATAAAAATCCTCCTGTCTTCTTGGGTCACAGGAAAAATCTCCTTTTTAAAGCATACTTTCCCTGTTGTTCAAATGATTTCACATGTTCTGTCTCACCCATCTTCAAAATGTATCACTAGCCATTACAGGCACTTTCAGTGCGTGGGTGAGCTGTGTGCCTAATGTTCATCTGTTAATATTCACACTGTCTTCTGTGGTGTTCCTGCCACATTGCTAAAATCTACTTTGAATACCATTAATTCCAGCTTATATTTGGAGGTGTTTTTCAGTTGGGTCTATCCTTTATAAAAATAATGCTGTATTAAATCCTGTGGCTGCTGCACAGGGCCTTTGTGTTGCAGAATATGGCAATAGAGTTTGCAGTGTATTCAGCTGCTGGGTGAAAGCAGCATACACTGCTTGTTTACTCAGGATCTGGATCTTTAGGTGACATCCTGATTCCAAGGAAGTCAAATAAGACTTTCTTCATTTCCTTTAGCAGAGATGGGCTTTCTCGATTCATTGGCTTAAGTGATGATAAAGCTTTGCTCATGTAGAGGAAAAAAGAAATTATGTGCTTAAGAAAAAGGTTTTCAAATTTCAGGGAATACCAGAGACAATGATACCACGAGATAGTTAATTTTTCATCATCATATCACATGGTGTCATTAAAATTGTGTAATCCTTTCTAAGCTGCTTGGTTTGGAGCTCCTCTTTTTGCCACGCTGGTCTTCATTGCTACATCAGGGTCAAGCTTGAAAATAAGCTAAACAATGGCATGACTGTCCATGACTGGACAAAAGGAAAATATAATTAACAAAGTTTTGCACTTGTTCGGTTTCATAAAAAGAAACAAAAATTTCCTTGCAAGATATATTTGTCTTTAACATTTCTAAAACTGGTATGTGAAATTGATAATGTCCCCTAGGAACCTGCTAATAACGTACAATACAATATTGTTAGATTGTATAGTACTTTGCTGAGAAAGAGTACTTTTGATGAGACAAGAACTGGACACTTCCCTGTAGTTGTTTCCACCTAATCTTTCTTTCATACTTCTAGGAGCATTCTCAAAACAGAATATCTCATAGCCCAATATTGTTCCTTTACCTCAAACCTCCAGATGTTTGAAGAGATTAAGAATGTACACTGAGAGGTTTATCATTTATCGTAGTCTGATATATCAGTGATGATACACATATATTTTGAATTTCTCTTTCAAAGCTGCACATATGAAGATATCAAGCGATAAGGGTCTAAGTGTTCTTCAGCTGATGGTGATAAAATCAAGGAGAACGGCAAAGCCTTAAAGCAAGTATTTTGACTTTGCTTATATGGGAAGACAAAGGGACTCCTTTCTTGCATGGGGTTACCCACATTGCAGACGGCAGTAAAGGACAGAGAGGAACTGCTGCAGGGCTGCTTTAGTTGTTCTTAGTTATGTGAGCAACGACATTGTTAGCCCTCTGTCATATGTATCAAGAGGAGAAATTTGAGCAAGCTACAGTAACGAAATCACCTCTTTTTAGAACTTGGTCAAGAAACACAAACTTCTCAGTTACAGTTGCTATGACTAGCGAGAGTGAAATGACCTTTCTCCAGTTCATCCTTAAAGCTCAGCTCCATACAGTTCTATCACCCTTGGAGCTAGCTTAAATTCATATTGCCTACAGTTTCCATTTTGGTTGCCTTAGTAACACTGGGGCCTCCCTAGGATGGACTCCCATCACATGTCTGCCCAGGACTGGGTGGGTGAATAACCATGAGGACCAGAGGGCAGACACAACAGATGACAGCCCTCTGCAAGCGACTGCTCGAGTATTCTTCATGTTGCAGAGTGCTGTAGCCTTTCTCATTCTGAGGGCTTTCTGCATCACTTGTGACTCCGCTCTGCCACCTTCACCTATGCACCCTGGAGCCGCTGTGATATTTCTGCGCTTGTATACTTCACACTGTTCTTCCGTGTTATTCTCATGACCTTGCACTTGCAACACCTGAGGCATACTGATTTAGTCAAGTTTCTCCTGGAGGCAGTTGTCACTGATGTGAGAATGACTCTTTTCTTTCTCCCTCTTTTCCTGCCCTTTGTTTTGTGGGATTTAGAGTATAACTCTATAATAGAAGACTTAGTGATGACTTCAGTACATAATAACCATTTCAATGGCCAATAATCATCATCCAAAAATATGTATACATGAAGCTTAGTGGATAATCAATGTGCAACGTGTAATCAAAGCTTGTTGCAGAGTGCTAGCAGGAACCATCACCTAGGAGATTGTGCAGGACATGATGGATGAGGGAATATCTACTGTATTGTAGAGGACATGCAGGAAAGGTTGTCCATCTGGAAGATAAGACTGTTTTTCTCCTTGGTTGGCCACTAGGGAGAGTTTTTACTCTTCCATTCTCTCTCTCTCACTCTCTCTGTTTATCCTCCTCGGTCAACATATGCCACAATCTAGAGAACCCATGAATAAAAGTTTGTCCACATAGGCATTTCCCATCTTTCTTTGTGCAAAACTCAGCATCTCAACAGGTTCAAGCTAAGACCAAATCCAAACAAGAACCTGTAAACAAAGATTCAGCCAATTCTGCCCCAAGTCTGGCTTTGAGACTGCATTTAAAACACAGTGCAGAGTAAGCCAGGGGAGGTCTTATGTGATTTTAATGCTTTTGGTCCTTGTTTGAGACCGGGACAAAAACACTATAAAATTGAATGTTACCATCAATTTATACCACTTTTGTACCTATCAAGTCTTAAGCTTATATTTGTGCTTCTGGTTTATGCTCCTGAGGATGTACAATTTGCAGCATTTCTGAGTATGCATCCTATGGAAGAAAAAAAACCTCCTTTTTTTTCCTCATCTTTAAAAACCCTGTGGTTAAGATGTATATTGCAAAATGCCCAATAGTTGTCAACGATTTTTTTTCTGTTATGCAAGATATATTCCTAACCTCTCTGAATCTATGGAAATAGCAGTGTGTGCTCAAACTATTTATATCTCCGAACACATCATTTTTCTTATCAAGTTGTCATTGCATTTGCTGAGCTGCTCGACTGGTTATTGCAGACTGAGTAAAAATATTCATCTGCTAGGTATGCCTGGAAAGAAAAAGGAAAAGAGATACAAAACCAATAATAATGAGTTGTTCTAATATTTTACACTTTTTGCTCTACTCCTGCTGATTGCTGACAGTGCTGTTGTGGTTCTGAAGATATATTTAGTTATATTTTTAATCTGCCAGCTGTAGTGTGATGCATTAGAGCATTTTTCCCCATTAGGCTTTTTTTTTCTTTGCAAATGTAATCTTGATGGGTAATCTTGTAGGGTGGTACGAATGTTCTGCACATCAAATTGGCCACCCATTCATGAGCTACACTAGATAACACCTGAACTTTGATATAGATATTAACAATCTGTGTCAATACACTAGCCTTTGGCTAATTGGAAAGAGAATACGAATTAGCAAGTACTGAAAGATCTGTTCCACAGATATCCCTTACTCACTGTCTTTTACATGGAGTTGATTATCAGAGATAGCACAGTGAAAATTCTCTTAGACAACCATATTTGCACTTGCTATTACCATATGCTAAGTAGCTTGTGCAAATGTTACTCCTACGCTGAATAAATTGCCTGGCTAATTATTGCATTAACTGTTTATGGTCTGAATTTACATTCTCTCCCTCATTCATTATCAGTTCATGGTTCTTAATATTTCCCTATTTGATTTGCTTCCTTCACAGATTAGAAACCTCTTCCTGGGTCTGACATGGAAATCTGTGCTGTGATAAAATACATTTTCAAAATACATAAAGGTTGAGATTTCCATAAGCAGATATGAAAACCAGAAAAATCACTCTCTTTCTTTAAACTGTGCTATTTATTTATTATCAATTAACCTCTCTGGTTTTGCTGCAAAACCTTTTGTCTTGCAGAACTAAGCAAATTCTACCAGGTGTTTTAGGTGTCTGGCAGATCTGTGAGATAATGATAGCTGTAGCAATCACTGGCTGAGTTGCACTTCAAAGGAGCCAAAACTTATTGACTGGAATGAAAATATCAAGAAATCACTTCAGATTTGTTCTCACTGATCAGCTGATCTAGTCTGACATTTTACCAGACTTAGCTAATTGCTTATTCCATTAAAATCAATAGACGTTTTGCTTCTGTGGCCACCAAGATCAAAACTTGCCTATGACTTGCTGTCTGGATTATAAATCTTTCCTGACAAGTGCACTACTATACAATATGTCAGGGATTGGTAGAACTTAAAACAAATAATATCTTTTATTTATTGTCCTCATTACTTTCCCAGTAAGCCTTGAAACCTGCTGTTACTTTTGTCTTTTTAAAGTCTATCTCCTAAGAAAACATGTGGTCTTGGTTGAGAGACAGTGCGTTTCCCTTGTCACTGTTTTTCAATAGTTAAACATCCTCACTCGTAAAAGTAAGTGTCTAACTCTTATTCGATTTCATCTGGTTGAACCTTTAAACTTTGTGGCTGTATCTGTGAGAAAATAAAGAACCTTTTTGGCACACAGCACACTTTTCCTTTATGAAGATATTGCACATTGTAAAGAGGTTGCCTCCTGTTCTTGAGAAGCTAAACACATCAAGTTCTTCAAGTCTCTCAGTGTAAGGATTCTCCAGCCCTTAAATCACTGTTGTTGGTTTTTTATAAAATAGCAAGATAAATGGCTGCACTCTATAGTATTGGTTTGGATGCAGAATCCTTACAGATACTACAGATTTTGTTCTTTACAGGTCAAAAGACTGAACTAACAGCTTAGGTCCAATATTTACCCCAGTTACACTGACTCACTGAATTCTTTCAGCTGTTGCTTTCCAGGACATAGCTTTTATAGGTATGGTCTTCATTGTTTGTCTCTTCCTCATTGTTTAACACTGTGCTGGCTGTGTCTAAACACTTGAACCCAGTTTACCTTAAAGGAGTGTATTTCACTTGCAAACTGATCTAACTTCATCACAATTTCAGTCTTAATGTCACCTATGTTTTAATTCTGATTTTCTTATGAAAATTCCAAGTGGCTTTAGGCTAGTACTTGCAAATCTGTTCTATCTCTTCTTCCTCCAGATGCTGACAGTAATTCCCCATGGACCTTCTTTCTGAGAAAAGACAGCTAGCTACTTCTCAAACCACCTAGTGTGCTTTCTTCACAACTTTTAACCAAATGGTAGTGAAATAGTAAATCTCACACTCTTCAGAAGCTTTAGAACATTTGCAGTTATCATAGAATCACAGAATAAGTTTGGGTTGAAGGGACCTTAAAGCTCATCCAGCTCCAACCCCCTGTCATGGGCAGGGACACCTTCCACTAGAGCAGGTTGCTCCAAGCCCCTGTGTCCAACCTGGCCTTGAACACTGCCAGGGATGGGGCAGCCTCATCTTCTCTGGGCAACCTGTGTCAGTGCCTCAGCACCCTCACAGGGAAGAAGTTCTTCCTGACATCTGATCTAAATCTATCAAGCCTGTCATTTCAAAAAATGATTTAGCAATTTACACCATAATCAGCTTTTCCTTGAATTTTGTCTGTGACAGATACCAAGTTAATTGTGTCCATAGTATCCTAGACCACCTTGGTTGCTGTCTCTGAATTAGAGTACAGTGCTAGGATTCATTCAGCCTACTGGTGTTTTCCCTTCTATCCCTATCTATTCCCTCTATCTATTAAAAATTCAGAGCATGAACTAGTGATGTCCTCCATCAACTCACACAGAATCCATCCATGCAAGTATCCTGGCCTGCTGATTTAAGATTATTTATCTCTGAGAGATGTTTAACACCCTCCACAGCTATTAATGGAGTGGAAAATACTTTATCATGTTCATGCGATTCAAATACATCCTCATGCTTCTTTCAAGATACTAAACAGAAACATTGAATAAACACATCTGTCATTAAAAGTTCTGACACCCCCCTAAGCATCAGAATTTTATTATAGCTATTATTCAGAACCTACATTATTCCAGCTAGACTGAGATTTTGTTCTTTTGCTGCCTTAATTTCCTACAACCTATAACTTTTCCTTCTAGTTGATAGCTGTTGCTTGCTTCCCTTTTCTGTTTGCTAAATACTACCTTTTAATTCCTACACACTTCTTCCACTCTTTTGTTGAGCCTGGAAGGGTTATAACTAATGCTGTCCTCTCTTTTAAATGTATATATATGACATCTTAGGTACTTCACTTCTTTTTGAAAGAGCTCCCAGGTTTTATTTTTTTTTTAAACACTTTTCACCTAATATTTTTCCTTTCATTTATTTTCTCTAATTTAAGAAAGTAGCCTTATATATCTGTTTTGACTGACATAACATGCATGGTGGAGAAGTGACACTGGCCTGTTGTCCTGCGAGTGCTTCCTACTCTGGTGTGTATTTCAGGTCTCTCAGTGCTGGGGTATTTACACCACTGCTTAGTGGACAAATGTGTAAATAGATCTACAGGGGAAATGGTGTGGTTTGAGGTAAGACACTCTAAGTCCCACCAGATGCTGTCCCTCTTATCTAGAACTTGCCCATTGAGGTGCACCGAACTCCAACTATGAAACATGGGGTAGCTGTGAAGCTCTTGTACTTATGTTTTATTCAGAAATTAATTTGGAAGATTTTTTTTTGGTTGTTAATTGTAGTTCACAGAATGTATAACCTTGTTTCATGAGGCAACCAACAACTTGCAGTACACCGATTCCTTTTCAACCATAAAAATAAATCAAAGTTTCTTACCCCTGAAATGGGGTAAAATACTTTTGAGCATGGGTCTTTTTTTCAGTTAGAAAGAAGTCTATTATGTTTTAAAATCATACATATGTTTTATTTCTGGCTACCTAAGACTTACCACATGTATTTTCAATGAAGAATTTGTCTTGCACTAAGCATAGAAGCAATGCATTACCCACTTACCCACTCCTTGTAAGCTTTAGATGAGGTGTGTTTGCTGTGATGTCTATGAGGAATTGGCCAACATATGATGGTTTCATTCTGAATCTGTCATGGATCATTAATATAATTTTTTTATACCTGTATATAGAAAAGTCATTGCCTTCAGTAGGGCATCAACTTGTTCAGTGGCTACCTGTGTAATCTTCTATATTTGATGCTGTCATCCTTCTTTCTTACATTCCTG
>NW_009943172.1:30055-50222 GCF_000696875.1 Nestor notabilis
CTGTTATTTATGGTTAGCTACTATCTTATTAACTTGTTAGAATAAGGGGGTTATTTCTTATGTCTTTGTGTAGCACCTACAGTGACAAGAACCATGATCCTGACATGCTGTATAAATAACATCAGGAGCCCTTGCTGTGGAGATCATAGATATTGGTTAAGGCCCTTAAAAAGGAGGTTGAGGAGTGACCTCATTGCTTTCTACAGTTTCCTGAGAATGGGAAGTGGAGAGGGAGCTGCTGAGCTCTTCTTCCTCGTATCCAATGATAGAATGTATGGGAATGGTTTAAATCTGCACTAGGGGAGGTTTAGACTTGATATGAGGAAGCATTTCTTTACCAAGAGGGTGGTCAAACACTGGAATAGGCTTCCTAGAAGGTGGTCGATGCCTCAAGCCTGCCAGTGTTTAAAGAGGCATTTGGACAATGCCCTTAATAACATGCTTAAACTTGATGAGCCCTGAATTGGCCAGATAGTTGGACTAGATGACTGTTTTAAGTCCCTTTCAAGTAAACCACTCTTTATTCTGTTCTGTTCTGTTCTGTTCTGTTCTGCTCAAAATACACACCAAAATTTTATTTGGCCACCCATAATATGCGTGGGTTTGTCTCCAGTTTCTTGAAATGGTAAATCCAAAGCCTACCACTGATTCCAACAAGATTTGGTTGAAGTCCTGTAGAAATACACTGATCGAGGTTACTAACAAATGTCAGTGCTGGTCCAGTTTGGGTCCCTTTCCTGCAGGCACATGTTTAATGTGAGGTTATTTCCATTAGAAGGACTGAAGTAAGAAAAACACTTAACAGTTATGAAAGACCTTTTCAGATTTCTTTGCAGAGGTGACAGAAAACATGCCATTTCAATTTTTGATCTCTCTTCATTGTGGCCTTGAGGACAAAGTCTTGTAACAGTCTTTGCACAGGGTCAGACCTTACATCTCCCAACAATGCCAGGAGCTCTCTTCCTACCTGCTCTCCAACATTTCAATACCTGATACCTGGCTGTCCACTCCTTTGCCATCAGGCATCTTTTCAGGAGAAAAACAACAACTCACAGCAGCACCTGTCTTAAAAAGCACTAAATCTCAGCAACTGAGATGTCTCTGAGTCTGTGATCTACGAAAAACTGAACAGGCATTGTTAAAAAATAACCAATCTTGTTTTAAACTGCCAGTATGATATTCAGCTGATTTCTTGGGTATGTTATTGAAGTTGGAAAATCTATGCATTTTGCAAATCTCACAAAGTATTTCTGAGTCCCACAGCATGCTTACAAATCTCAAAACAGTTTCACCAATTAAGCAAACGAATCTCGAATGAAAAACTCCAACACTTTCACTTGCAAATCCTGACTTTCTTTCTACAATACAAGGATAAGGAAGGATTTACAAAACCTGTGCTGTCAAGTACCAAAGCAATTTTGATTCTCAATATGCCTTGTGGCTATGTTTGAAAGAATGAGCAAGCAGAAATTTCCTGACAGGACCTCAAAAACCCAGTAGAAAGGAAAAGGAACAGAGGAGGAAGCTGAATACTGCCCATGAAATTATTTGTCTACTTTTTGGTTAGGGCAAGATCAAGGAATCTCCTTGATCTCTCATTAAAGCAGTTAAAAACTGATGATGTTAAAAAGTGCGTCCCCACAGAGTAGGATAGAATGGAAAGGAATGGAATAGTTTAGTTGCAGTTGGAAGGGAACTATAACAATCAACTAGTCCAACCACCTAACCACTTCAGGTCAGACTGAAAGTTAAAACATGTTGTTGTTAAGGTGCATGGTCCAAATGCCTCTTAACAGAAGGGATGTTAAACACCATAGTTTTGGGTGGTTTTGTCAGTGGATATGTGAAATGTATAGTCTCAAAGGATCTCTAAAGTAGAATTCTGAATTGCAGAAAAAGTTTTTTCCCCTATTATGATTATGACAGTAGCATGCCACATTCAGTTTAATTTTAGAGTTGATGATTATTGTTATCTATTTCAGTAAATACACATTAAACTGTTCATACTATTGACCCTTGGCCTGTTTCAAAGCTTTTTACTGTTTATCTCCCAGAAAATGTTCTTAAACTTTCAATTAGTACACAAAGTTCATAAAAAGTGAATCAAATTTTATCACTATATCACACGTTCAAATTTTATCACACGTTCACTTGAATCTACATTAAAATTGTGAAAAGAATTTATGTCTGCATAATTTTATGAATTTCTAGTGCACTTATCCATACATTTTCAGGTACATTCAGTACAGATATGTATTATTCATTTTAAACCATCTGTAAAGTAATGCCACAAATTCCTTAGACCCTGCTCAGAAGACTACGCAAATGTGCCTACGACCGTCCAAGATGCCCTAGATATCCTGCCTGACTTCCCACTTGTGCTGCAGAAGGACACAGGGCTCCTGTCAGACTGGATCTGTCATATCTGCCAGATCAGAGTGGATGTCTCAGATATCCTGGGCATCTATGCTGTAAAACATCCAAGGGGACAGCGGAACAAAACCTCAGACCTCAAAACCTATGACGGGATTTAGGATACTTGACACAGAGACATTATACTGAAGACCCATAAATTAGAAGTTCAATTTGGAATTCAGCTGACTTTATATGTTCACATTTATTTAGATTAAGTCCATCACAAATTGAATTTAAATGGAAAAATGTAGGAATCTTAAATTGGAAGATCATCAGTAAGACTTACTCCAAGTACATCCAGTCAAGCAGCACGGTTTGAATACTGGATTTCTATGCCAAATTTTAGAGGTATGCATGAAACCACATCAGAATATTACCAAATGTCGAAATTTGTTTGTTCACAGATACACCCTCAAATTATTCATCACATATTTTACACATAATTTTGAAACTTCAGTCTTTAAGCCAGCAGATTCTCTCATAGTCTTGATACTTTACATGGAATTTATACTGTATTTTCCAAAATCTCAATTTACACATAGGTTTCTTTTGTCATAGCCACAGAACTGAACCCTTAACAATACATGTAAAATTTGAATAGTGTAGAGATGATTCCATCAAAATCCTGAATCCATGAGAAATGTTAAGTCACTTGTTCATCCTTGTGGTGGAGATGCCAGGTGATGATCATTTTAATGGTAATATTGTGAAGTGAATCATTCTTCCATATTGTGGTAACATACTGGATGAACCACTTCCAGAAAGCCAAGCAAAAGGGGTCCAGCACTGTTAGTGAAATTCAAGGACTTTATAGCTATTCAGAGACTACATGTTAACATATATCGAAATCTGCACCCTGTTGGGCAGCAGTGTTTCATACTGATAGTGCAGAGGGATATGTCTTAACATTGAATTGCTCTACCTTCAAGTGTGTGAGCAGGTTCTGATATCCTTGTATGTTTAATTCTGTCAGTAGTTTCAGAATAGCTTACCTACACCTTCTGCTTGTGAAGGTCAGTGTACAAGGAAAGTTTAAAGGAAGGCAAAAATGCAGTATTTAGCAGTGAAAGTTACTCCTCCTTGCCCTCACAGGTAAGCAGTGCAATTCCTGATACATGGAATTAATACAGTATAATATACAAGTAGCAATCTGGAACATAAGTTCAAAAAAGAAATACATTTTATTTCTTTAGAGTCTATCACCTACTATTTTGATAAATCTTAAAGTATTCCTTTAGGGAAGAGAGGTATAATTTACTCTTGTAAGAGCATATCTTCCCTTATACTGTACAATAATCTCCAGACATTCTCAGCAAGGTTAAATAAATGTTATTTTTAATAATGAATGACTAAGCACCAACATGGTAAAAATCAAGGTAACAGATGTATTATTCAGGTACATGATCCACAGCTATTTGAAGCCAATTGGCTTATTGATCTTATCTAGTTCAATGGCCTTGGATCAAACCCTAGTATTTACAGCAGCTTTTATTTGCAAGGCATTTAGAAACAAGTTCAGATAAGAATTTGCAAGTGGCATGAATGTTCAGCCTACTGATAAATTTAAACGAGCAGACAATGCATAAACAAACATTTATAGGTCAATGTTTATCGTGTTCCATAATTCAGCTTTGTAGAGTTTTCTGTTAATAGATTTTTCATCACAGCTATATCACTTTAAAAATGTTTTTACTTACTGCCTAATATCCAAAGCGGCAGGGAATTAAACAGCAGTAGCAAAACAAAATGTTGTTATTTGATTAAAGAAAATTATCTCCTAAGAAGTTTTTCATGTTGCTGTAGTGTTCCTACTAGCGTTATATTATGCCAGAGATATAAGACAGAACTAAGAATTTTCCTGAGCAGCATTAGATGGCAGTCTTGGATGTGTTGTACAATGAATATCGAAGGTACCAAAATTCAGGAAAATGGTATGTTGGATTAAAAGCTGCTTCTGAGGTTGTACTTGGCACCCTTGCTTAAATGGGTTTAGATCCCATAACTTCTGTCATCTGTCACAATAACAAAGCTCTGGTCTGAGTAGCACAAAAGGAAACATTAGAATAGAATTTTTTCAGACCCATTGGAAAAATATTCTCTAGTATAATAAGGGTACTTCTCTTTTTTTATTGCTATTTGAGTAAATGATCGTAGGTACTTTTCATGGGCTTTTCTCTAACTTTCTTTTCTTTTCTAAATAGCCATATATTCTTTTAAGGCCTTCAGAGACTTTTCTGCTACAGCCCCCTAGAAAATCCAATAAATACCATTCATGTTGCATCAGCCCATTGAAACTGGCTGTTTCCTTTGAAATTGTTTTCCTTGAAGTTGTTCGTAGTCTCCAGCCCGGAGATACAACAAAAGGGTATTCAGAGTACAGATTAAGAGAGCAAAGGCAGACTCACATTACATTTTTTGTGTGTGTGTTTAGGCTGCTCCAATTATGACAGCTGCCAAAGTCTGTTCTAACAGCTGGTCATCACATATGGTTTCTGGCCATAGCTGTTTATCCTTGGCTGGTGTTCTTGCAATAGCAACTTTGAAAACTGGTGGACTGTCAGGCTTGGATCCTGGAGGTTGCTTATGCATACAATATGTTCATGACTGGATGTAGTGATGTTTATCATCTGCTCTGCTCATACTTTGATGGATTTCAAGCTTGATGTGTGCATTCCTTCTCTATATTTTCCAGGTACTTGAACTTCCTGCAGGATAGTGTTTCTAGAAAATGCTAATAGGTAGAATACATTTTTGTGATGTGGTTGCTAAGGTCAGATTTAGAGATGTACATTTTTGAAAGAGGCATCAGGTTGCCACCACAATCACCCTTAAGTCACCACAGTGACTTGACTTAATGCTTAGTGTGATCAAAATTAGAAGGAAGGTTTGGAAGTAAATGATCACCCATGCAGACTTTAGCTGTCACTGTGGAGTGATGTTGGACTATATGGTCTGGACTAATTATCACACCTGATGTACTCAAACTGCCTAAAGGCATTCAGTCCTTCGGACCAGCTAAATACTCACAGTCAAGAGGTGACTGCACAAGTAAAAGAAGATGAAGAGAAAAATTACAAAATTATCACAATAAGCTTGATTCACTTTAAGAAAAAATACGGGATAGTTTATCTCTATTTGGTACAAAGGAGTTTATTTATTTTCCTATCATTTTATTAACATTAATATTATTAGTAATAATAGCTCCTAAGTCCTATGAAGAACTCAGCAAATCTCACAGGACTTTACAAAACAGGATCCTGTCATTATTCCTACTGTACAGCTACAAGAAACAGAAAAGATTAAGCGACATTAGAAAGATGTCCTTGCAGGCCTTTATTAAATCCAAAAAAAAACCCAAAACCAATGTAATTACAATCCAGTACACTGTCTACTAGGCCATAATCTTTTTTGGCACAACTCATTTACCTGCCTTACACCATATAAAATACCTTATTATTGAGATTTATTACTTTTTCTTGTTAGTGGAGGAAATACTTGTATAGGCCTAATTGTGCTGTTATAAAGTCAACATAAAGAAACCCAAATCTGACTGCATCCTGAATAGAATTCCAAAGAATTCTGTAGAATAGAAAGGACTTTTGAAAGGACTTTTAAATGTCATCTGGTCCAACACCCCTGTAATGAGCAGGGACATCTTCAAATAAGCTGGGTAGCTCAGAGCCCCATGCAACACAACCCCGTATGTTTCCAGGGATGGGGCATCTACCACTTCTCTGGATGACCTGTGCCAGTGCTCACATTATGTCCAGTCTAAATCTACCCCTTTTTTTTTTAGTTTAAAATAATTTCCCCTTGTTCTATTGCAACAGGGTGTACTAAAAATTTTGTCCCCATCTTTCTTATAAGCCCCCTTTAAGTACTGAAAGGCTGCAACAAGGTCTCCCCAGAAACTTCTCACCTCCAGGTTGAACAAGCCCCACTGTCCCAGCCTTTCCTAGCAAGTGAGGTGCTCCATCCCTCTGATAATTTTTGTGACCCTCCTCTGTACTTGTTCCAACAGGTCCATGTCTTTCATACGCCGAGGGTTCCAGAACAGATGCAGTACTCCAAGTGAAGTAATGAGCAGAGTAGAGTAAACGGGGAGAATCATCTCCCTCTACCTGCTGATCATACTTCTTTGGTGCAACACAGGATTTAGTTGGCTTTCTGGACATTTTGTAAGGTCCCCTAGACTTACATATATTCAGGTTCCTCAGGTGGTCATGAACTGATCTTCTCTTACAGCAGGAGGGACTTTGCTCCACCAGTCCCTGTCTTGTGGTCTACACACTCTAGAAGTGTGGGAAGAGAGGTTGCCAGTGAAGACTGAGGCCAAAAATTGTTGAGTACTTCGGCCTTGTCTTCATCTACTTCATCCACAGTTTGCCAGTCCTGTTCATTGGGGGGTTCACTTTCTTTGACCTTCATTTTCTGGCTGACATACCTGTAGAAGCCCTTATTATTATTCTTTGTATCCCTTGCCAAGTTCAGCTCCATCTGTGCCTTGTTCTTCCTGACCTCATCCCTTCAAAACTAAGCAGTATCCCTGCACTCTTCCCAGGATACCTCTCCCTGCTTTTACTGCCTGTGCATTTCCTTCTTGCCCTTTAGTTTGACCAGCACATCTCTGTGGCTTTCTTTTCCTGATTTCTTATACTTGGGGATCAAGAGCTCTTGCACTTTATGGAAAGCATCCTTAAAGAATTAGAAGCGCTGTTCTGCTCTGTTGTCTCTGAGGGCAGTTTCCAACAGGATCCTATTGACTAACTCCTTGAACAAATGGAAGTCTACTTTCCTGAAGTTCAGTATGTATGCCTGCATACACCCCTGTGGCTTGACTACTCATTGAGTAGCATTTTGGGTATCTATCTTGATAAAACAACACCTTACACAGTTATAAAATAAAAGAAACACAATACACAAAAAATCTGATCAAAAATTCCCAGAGAGACTAAAAACTTCATAGTCCAGATCTCTCTATGGTTCACTTTTCCTTTCTCTTAAAAGGGGAACAATGACTATTATCTTTATAAAGAACTTGAAAACATTGAACTAGAAATTGTTGAGTAACAGCTAGATACCATTTTCATACGTGAAAAATTACAGGAGCCTAAAATGTCTTTAAAATGTTGTTAATGCAGCATGGTCAAATTGAGAAACTTTAAAAAGCACTAAGGAGCCACCCTTTGCAAAATAAACTGGTTTTCAAATGACTAAAGTCTCGATACTCAAAGTTGGATGCTCAGAACTTTAAGTGACTTTGCAACATTTAGGTTCAGAAATACAAGCAGAGTCTGTTGTCTGGAACTGTAGTTTAGGTTTGGCTGAAATACTGTAATTTGACAAATGCAGTGGATCTCTTTCTTTTCTGATTCAGCCTCCTTTTTGGGGGAGAGGAAAGAGGGGAAGTGCTGCACACTTATCAAATGGAAATTTTAGTTGACTTCTCAATAGGAAGAACGTGGAGTTCATGGTATCCCAGCACCTCTATGACTTCCTGAATTATGTGTGGTATTTTTCCTTATCCTAAAGTAGATTTCTAAAGTAGACCAGTTAAATCAGACTTTTAAAGTGCTTATTTGTCTACCTGTATTAACAGTAAGGTTTGATAGACTCAAACACAAACACCTATATAATAGACAGCTGATGCCACATCAGATTAATTCCACTCATGAGTGACCTAACTCTAAAGCTACAGTGGGATGGCATGTTATTTTTGGACCAAAATAAATCCATTATCTACCCAAGTTTTTTTTCTAATTGAAATTTCCATGAAGGAAATTTTAATTTTGACAAATTAGCACTTTCCAACATATTCTTTTCTTTTATTTGACAAAAAAACAGAAAAAAAGAAAAGCTACTTAACTCTCCCAAGAAGTATGAAAACAAAGGACTAAATCATCTTCAGTGAACTTCCCAGCTCCAGTGCAGACTATACACTCTAATTTTGTGAATTACTGTATTTGTGTAGTTTGTGGATGATGGCATGGTATTACGTCTAGATTTTAATGAAGAACATTCAGATATATATACAATTTTATGAGGGTAGGTCCTATATTTCAGTTCCCTGATGTTATTTGCAGCAAATAAATATATTTATAGAAATGATCTTTTTTTCTTTAAAAGATATGTTTATTACTGAAAGGTTTTAGTTTCTAGCTTCTGTAAGCATGAAAGGTCATATCCTTAAATAACAGAAAACTTTCAGAAAAATAGAAAGATCAAGAAACAATCTAACTCTGAAGTTGTTACTTTTATGAATTCTGAATTTCATTTGCAAATAAATTTAGATTAATACTAAAAATACTGGTAGCACTCTTTGTAAGTTCTTCCAAGCCTTCATAATGCTCTGAAATTCTGTGGAAATGTCCATACTTTAAATTTTTTAAAATAGAATTCAAATTCAACATAAAAATTACTGCAGGTTTTATAGGAGGGAGACTAAAACTAATGTAAGTATTCTAAGTTTAAAAATTAGATTATAGAATGCTGCAAAAGGACCTTAACCTCATAAGGAATCAAACCAGATTCAAAGAATAATCCATGACCACCAGGCAGTGGAACATCTGATATTCAAATGATGTCCTAATAGTCTGTTTTGTTTGCTTGCTTATTTGTTTGTTTTGTCATAGGCCAGTGCTTGAGCTGATGGGTGGCAGCTAAGGTCGGTAAGGTCCTGTTTTCTCTCAGAATCTAAAGTAAATCTAAATCTCAAAATCTAAAGTAAATCTCATACTTACTTACATATATCAGAAAGAAAGAAAAAGCGTTAGGAGAGAAGGAAACCCAAGTAAACACAATATAGAGTTAGATAATCCCCATAGATATGCTAAAGCTTTTCAGATTTGTGAACAATAGAATTTTGTAACAATTCTTCATTTGCATTGTATAAACTGCAATCTTTGCTTTGTTGGCAGAAACATTTTGTATTCATGAACTATGTTTAGTTTAGTACTGCTTAGAATTTCCTTTTTCACTCTAAATACCAATAGAATAGAAAGACAAAGTGGTGATATTAGGCTAACATAACACACGAGCTCTTGTTTTGATTACTCATCTGTCTGCTAGCCATTATGTTTGCCCACCCAACTTCTTTCTGCCTGTTTTACTTCGTACAGTCTTGTGGAGCAGCCTAAACAGCCAGTGATATCTCAAAGCAGTTCACAGTGCTGATACTGGGAGAGGAAAACTTATGTATAAAACAACATAAGCGTATTTGAGAGGGGCAAGGCAGACGGTTATAGTTTCATTTCTCATTCATAATGACTTTTAAAGGGTAGAGTAAAAGCTCATGTCTATAACAGCTTTGCAAAAGTACAAATTAATTTTCCAGTTTCATGTAGTCCAATGGCCAGGTTTTTAAACTCACATACTGAAAGTTTTGGAGCAGGTGCTTTGATGTATTATGACCATCTTTGAATCTCTGCGATTAACTTGTCCTTTGAAAACATTGTGTAAACATCGGTAGGGAAATAACTCTCACTGTCTTTGGTAGGCTCAGTATTTTTACCTTGAAATTTTCTAAATCGTGGCCCCCAAATTAGATATCAGATTTCATTAGTCCCTTTATTAAAGAATCTGGAATATTCAGAGATGCTGAACTCTTGCTGACTTGTCTAAAAGCAGTCCCATAAGCAAACATCTCAGACAAGAGAGTGAGAGCCATTCAAGCATCTCCATCTGCTGTTAGCACTAGATGTGATCTAAAACCTGAATGGTAGAGAAAAGTAGTAGTGAAGCCAGACTCAAATGAAATCATACCAGAATTGGTTGTCAAGCTCAAATATTTATGTAAGGAACCCATTTATTTTTATATCATTAGTATTTAAAACACTCTCATGACAACCTGCTTTATATCAGATACATTTGTTTCAAATGTTTTGTGTTTTTAAGGAGTACCTTGCTAAGACTGTCCAGTGCTGCTCTTGCCTTGCTTGAAATGTACATTTCACTGAAGAGTACAGATCTGTTACAGATGATGCCAAGCAGAGAAGTGTGAAGAGCTGATTATTTCTGCTAATAGAAACATCTAATTCAACACAAAACACTTGGCTTTGTTTTGTGGAGGTTCTTAATCTATTTTTTTGAATTAAATTTAAATAACTATTTAAATGGATGCTATTCATGACCCTTTCTCTGGTTGAAATTCTTTGCCACTGTCAATTCAAATACGGAAGAAATTAATGTTAACCTGTTTTTGGCAAATAAATTCTTTTTTATACATGTATTGGCTCATTCCTGTCCTGTTTGGACAGCAATGCCTTCCATCGTCTATTTTGAACACATTTTAATTCATCTCCAAATAATCCATTTACTCTTTTGAAACTCAGAGCACTGAAAGTATCAGGGATGATTGAGTAATGCTCACATATGGAACTGCAAAATACTTAAGTTGTATTTGAGTCAGACATATACTTCTGCCATGAAAAAAACACCTCCCATTGCATATAGTCTGTGACAGAGTATACTTAATGAACATAATGACTTGGAAAATTGTCTACAAATCTTTAGAGTCCATTATAAGTAATGTTATGTCAAAGGTGATTGCTAGCTGTGAGGAGGCAAAGTGAAAAACAGCAGAGATGGTAAGATGGTGTTTTATGAAATGTTTTTCATACATAGATTTCAAAATTCTCTGCAGAAGATTATAAGCAACAGCGACTGGGTTTCTTTACAATTTCCAAGAGCAGTAACTTGGTTAAATCCACACAGCAAGTTAAGGATAGAAATGTGAATAAAAGTGAAGCAATAAAATTCAGAACTGAGATGACAGAAAACCTCTGGTCTGATAAAGAAAAGCAAGAGGTGATTTGGTGTTTTGGCTTTTTTTTTGTGCGTACTCTTTTAGTTTCTGACTTTTAAGTCCTTAGGCTTAAAGTTTTTAAGGCTTCCCCTCCTCTGCTCTAGCCATGGGGTCTCCATGCTGGCTTTCAAGCCAAAGCCAACCTTCTCCTGTAATTATAGTCTTTCTTACAAGAATTTGGACTTAATAGCACTGCTATAATATTGGTCTCTCGGACCACAGACTTGAGGTTATAATGTTAGATTGCCAATTTTTCTAACAATGCCATTTCAGACCTCCAGTGAAGATAGGCTAATAGCAACAAGTAGATCATAATGCTTTTGCAAACCTGGCTGCTGTGGTCCAGTGTTTGATTGGCCGTGAATTGTTTTAGAATTTGCCAATAGATAGTATTTTTCTCAAGCTTCAGCAGGCTTACCCTGATCCTATTGTCCATGCAGTTAATGAAGGTGTTAGAGCACCTTTACAACTGTCTTGCATGTTCATTATACATGTAATATTAGTCCTCTTCCAGTACTTTTTACCCTGTGAAAAGCAAGTTCCTGTTGGAAAAAAACAAAGTGTAGATTGAGTGACATGCAGAAGCTTTTGCTATCGTGTGACCCCCTGACACTCAGTAATGAAGCCAGTCTTCAGTGTTCGTATGAAAAGAACATTCAATTTTCAAGGAAATGTCAGTAAGATTATTTTCTTTTCTTCTATTATTTTTTTTTTGCTTGGGTTTTTATTGTTGTTTAGGTCCAACGTGTATTTCAGGACCTGTATTTTTAGGTAACAATGAACAATTCTGAAAAAAATATATCGAAGTTTTAACATTTTTTCTTATCTTTTGAATAATTTCACTTGTAGATAGGTATAAGGGTGGGAAAAGGTAAAGGAAACACACATAAACAATAAAAATGTCTCTCTAGTTGTCATTAACTGATGTTTTGTGTATGCAGAAGGGTAACGTATGTTGTGCTCTTTCAGGCTAAGGAACGCATCCTTGTAGCTCACAGAGGAAATCACAAATACATGGGATCTGCATTAAGGCTGTATTCACACACAAACACCAAAACAAACCCAGCTGCACAAGGTCCACATAGAGTTATGAAAATGGAATTAGTCGGGTAGTGGTAGTGGTGACTCTGGGCTGATTTCCAGGGGCTCCTTAGCCATCTTTCATGATCTAATCATGATGGTAAGAGCCTGCTCAAATTAGTGATTTTTTGGTGTGAGTGCTGAACTGAGAAAGAGGAGGAGAGAGGAGAAGGACTAGTAAAACCTATAGTTAGTTTTATTCTGCTGTTGTTTAAAGAAAAATCTGAAATATATAATTGCTCTGCAAAACTCCATGCTATACTAGTTACTTGGGGAAAATGAAAGTAAAATGAAGCCTAGACTCATCATGGTCTGTTGGCAAAGGTAGTCTTCCAGCTGAAAGAAACAGTGAGTTCGAATTTCTATCAGGCAGATGAAGGAAACAGCTCAGCTCTCTTGGCTGAGTGTCCACTCTGGTGTATTTTTTCCACTAATTGGAATATTTTACCCTTTTTGTTTTCATCTATGGGTGGTGTCCTACAATGTGTGAATTCAATATTCATTAGCATTGAAACTATAAAACAGGTGACCCACTTCCAGAGAATATGTCCTGATTACCTAATAAGGACCAATTCTCTGTGTCTCAGAAGACTGTTAAGCATTTAATGCAAAGTAGAACAGCACTAGTGGGAAGAACTGAGGAAGAGTGACCTCAGAGCATCCTCATGTCAGGGCCATTCTCCTGACAAGTCAGATACCTGCATTCTAGCCTATTTTCCAAGGGAATATGAAGATTTTAATAAAATGGAACAATAGAGCAATGTCAACAGGAGACATATCACTCCTTAGAACAGTCTTTTACATAATACCTGCAGGATGTGGTCATTGAAGCGTCTTCAGATGCAGTGATGTCTGAACTGTGAGATATCACTGGACCAATGAATTCTATTTTTAAAAAGTGCCTTACCACCCTTGAATTTGAAAAGAGCTTCGGGATGCTCAAAACTGGTTTTTTTGCAGGGAGAGGAAAGATGCTATTTGAAAAGCAAACCCCCTGGATCTAATGATTGCAATATTAGTTGTAATTACCACAGTTATTTGTCAGAGTCCCTTTGCTGGTATATGGAGACATGAGGAATGGAATCCTGGTCTCAGAACTAACTTTAGAAAAATAAGCACTTCTATAGCTTGACTCAGGTACCCTCTCAGATCTCCAAATCTCAGTAACATAAACTGAGGCCTTTCATTGCCTGTGTCCCTTGATTACTCAGAGTTGAGACTGTTTGACTACATGTTGGGGAAAACAAATCTGTGTAGGAATGTACACTTCTGAATCCCACAGCCACTAATTCATACACAAGGTTTCATCCAAACTTCCTATTCATCTTTCTTTCCATGAGGAATCATTCAAAGCTGACCGGAGAATTAATTTTGCTCCACACGCACTTTGGAGGTCTGTCCAGTCCCTACAGATTTCTGCTACTTCGGGCAGTTTCCTGTTGTTGACCAAAGGTCATCAAGCCTAACATCTATTTAATATCCCTACATATCTGAAGTTCAGTGTAACAAGAGCTGGCAAAGAATAAAAACTTAACCTGAAACAGATGAAGACATGTTATTTCTTGCAGTGAATTGTATGCAAAGAAAGACAGAGTAGACAAAACAAAACATAAAAAGAGTTATAATTGCTGAATAAACAATCTTTCTGCCTTAACAGCTGAGTAAGGGAATAAATATGCTGCCAATGGGAAAAAGCCCTTCCCAGCTCTTAATGACACCCAAGAGCAAAAAGATAACTGTGTTCAGTATTTAATTTTATTTAAAGCTTGGCCACTGCTATAATCCTTATAAGAAGTATCACATTAGTTAGAGAAGACTCTACATGTAAGCATACATGTGTTTCTTAGAAGAAATGGGTTTCAAGTTGTGTGTAAGTGGATGGTAAGCCAGGATGTGGTAGACTGCAATAGGAACTCCTTGTTCAGTTCCCTGTGTTTCAGAAGTAACACAATGCATTTACAGTATGACCTCGAATCACTGGAATCAAAGGGAAAGTGACTGATAACTGCAGCACACACAGAAACTATCCATAAAAGGTTGATTAAAACTCATTCAAGTCACAAAACTCATGCCAGCACCAAGCTTCAAGCTGACAGCAAAGTGATTAAGCAAATTCCCTTCATTTTATTCTGACATTTCAATGCATTTCACAGAGAGGCAATCACAGAAGTACTCACACATTCATTACACACTGAGATTCTGGGCAATACAAAAAGTTGTGTGGTGCTCTGTGTTCGTGTGAAGTAGTAGTCACAAATATGGGTAAGAAGCATAAATCCACAAGTAGGATTTAGGCTGAGCCACACAAGTACAAGTACAAATGCTATCATTTCATATTGTCACCTCAAAGTGTCTTATTGCACCACACTAGTCAGGATGAAGTAAATATAAGGTATGGAGCAATCCTGAGTGCCTCAAAGTTCTGTTGACCCTCAGTTAAGAGGAAAAAGGCCTATTTCAATCCTGTGAGGCACTAAAAATTCAGAATTACCTACTGGAACCTTGAAATGTTTTTCTACCATTTCCTGTTATGTAGTTTTCTGACAAAGTTTTTATATCTTGTTGAGGTTTCTTTTTGTACCTTATTTGATCTTCACTAAATGCTTTCTATCGACAGCAATGTACTTCTTAAATGACCTTCACTGTGAAGAGAAATTTCTTCTCTGTCTTTAAAGGAAATCTGGTGAATCATGGTGAAACCACTTGAGATGAACTGTTAAAGTACATGGAGATGTACCTAAAAGATCAGGGAAGAGTTATCCCTAGACTTTATGTATGAGGTAATCTAGACTGACTGCAGCAGAGTATCCAAAAATTTATGATATGGAAGGATTATGTCCAAGCTCATGGGCTCCTCAAGCAAGATACATGCGTTACAATTTGAAACATGATTTACAGTTTGCTTCTAGCTTTGCACCTTCCATACTGCTTTTGGTTTAGACATCCAGCCACAAAAGTCACACATTTAAATGAGACAGATGTGGACATGAAATTATCTTACCTTCTAACCCAGCCAAATCTAGGAACTGCAGTGGGAATTCAAGCAGAGCTACAAATCCTGGTGGTATCTTTACACATGTACACACAGAAACACATACATAGACAGTGCCCTTCTGCCTGTTGTAGTGAATATATAGAATGAACATGTGTATGACATATGGTTCATCCTCAGACACCCTACTCCATAACTGTTTATAGGTTTGTTCATTTTTTTTATCGAAATATCTCAGCATTGTGTAAAATTGCAAGGTCATTGCAGTACCTAAGAAATGCTTTTATTCACCCCTAAATACTTAATTAAATTCTGAAGCTCAGGGTAGAATTAGCTGCAAATTTGGGCCAGGATGCTCCAAGAGATCAAATTGAGATTTAATTGAAAGCTACTGGCACAGCACAATTCATAGGCATTCTCCTTTCAATGTAACTCTTCTGGTGTATAATTATTTAAAATAAATTTGACAGTACTTATTGTTTAACTATTGTCAAGCTAGTCAAAGCTACCTAGAGATCTAGGGGAAGAAATGGCACACTGTGAATTTAATATCAGTCAGATTTATATTGGTTTTCTCCTGGCCTCACAGATAATAAGGAAACGCTGCTGTGAAAGAGCAAGCAGTCAAAATAATAATAATAAAATCCCTCCCTGCTGCAGCTCTATGCAGAGACCTTCATGGGATTTTGGGCACTGACTCTTATCTTTCAGCGGGGAGAGGGGAAATAAGTGGGAAATAGGCAGAAGTGCAATTCTGTTTTTTGTTTTCCTTTGTTCCAAGAATTATTGATGCTTTGACATCTCCTATGCTTATATACACAGATGACTTCATAACCCAGTATTCTCAATATAGGAATTAACATCCTCTAAATTAAAATTCAGTACCAAATAAATTTATTGTTCTCTCCGATACTTCTCCTACAAGTAGAGAGATGTCTTGTAAAACCATCACAGAAACTCTGATGGAAAAAAGTTTTCATAATGTTCTTATTGAAGTATCCACAATGCCTTAATATCCCCTGTGGTTAAGATCATTGTCCTTCCTTCCAGAGTTTAAAAAATCCATTAGGTTTTTATCATGAAGTATTGAAAAAGTTGAAAATGCTGGTACAATTGTGCGCTAAATGATACCACACATGAATCCTAAAATGAGAGAAATCATGGATAAATGGGGAAAAAAACCAAACAGATAAATATGTTCTTTTTTTGTAAGTTTATTCCTGCACATCTCTTCTTCTAAATATTTTCTAGAATTGGCCTAATATTTGCGGTATATTAGACTAAAAGAGTCCTCAGCTCAAAGCCTGTGTGCTTTATTAAGCTGTCTAAGTCACTCTGCTTATCACATGCAAATTACCCTTTAAGTAAAGCTGCTGTATATGAGCCAGTGACCACATTCATGCAGTGAATTATGAGCTGCTGGTTTGGGGTTTTTTACAGCTGCTGGACCTGTTTTATTTGGTAGAGAAATTTCTATTTCAACCCTTAAGTTTCAAATGCAGACTGTACCACTTCATGCTATCCAGTAACAAAAGAGAGCATCCAGGCTCTGCTGTCAAGATGGAATTCATAATTCAAAATTATGTGGTGAAAAACAGATGGAAGAAAGTGTAGAAGATTTCATTAGAGAGTAACCATACACAGTGTATTGGTTTTAGCAGTAATTATTGGTTTTAGCAGTAATGTCACTATGTTGGGATTGCATAGCAACGTTTTGGTAGTGGAGAGACCACAGGGCTGGCTTCTGTGAGAGGCTGCTGGAATCTTCCTGCATGTCCAATAGAGCCAACACCAGCTGGCTCCAAGATGGACCCACCACTGGCCAAGGCCAAGCCCATCAGTGACAGTGGTAGAGTCTCTGGGATAACATATTTAAGAAGTGGGGAAAGTTGATGCACAACAACTGCAGCTGAAGAGAGGAGTGAGAATATGTGGGAGACACAGCCCTGCCGACCCCAAAGTCAGTGTGGAAGGAGGGCAGGAGGTGCTCCAGGCACCGGAGCAGAGATTCCCTGCAACCAGTGGTGTAGACCATGGTGAGGCAGCTGTGCCCTGAAGCACATGGAGCTCCACAGTGGAGTAAATGTCCACCTGCAGCTCATGGAGGACCCCACGATAGAGCATGGGGGTGCCCGAAGGAGGCTGTGACCCCATGGGAAGTGTGAGCTAGAGCAGGCTCCTGGCAGGACCTGTGGAGAGAGGAGCCCGCACTGGAGCAGGTTTGCTGACAGGAACTGATCCCATGAAGGGACCCATACTGGAGCAGTTCATGAAAAACTGCAGCCCATGGGAAAGACTCATGTTGGACAAACTCATGGAAGACTGTATCCTATGGGAGGGACCCCACACTGGAGCAGGAGAAGAGTGTGAGGAGTCCTTCTCTGAGGAGGAAGGAGTGGCAGAAACAACATGTGATGAACTGACCACAACCTCCATTTCATGTCCCCCTGCACTGCTTGAGGGGAGCAGATAGAGGAAAATTTGGAGTGCAGTTGAGCTGGGGAAAAGGGAGATTTAGGTAGAAAGTGTTTTAAGATTTGTTTTTATTTCTTATTACCCTACTTGGATTTGATTCATAACAAATTCAACTGATTTCTCCAAGCTGAGTCTATTTTGCCCATGATGGTAACAGGTGAGTGATCTTGTCGTTATGTCGACCCACAAGCCCATCATTATATTTTCTCTCCTCTGTACAGCTGAGGAAGGGAGGGGTAGAGTGGCTTTGGTAGGCACCTGGTGTGCAGCCAAGGTCAACCCACCACAGTCAGATACCACATCTACCAGGAGAGAAGCTGAAAGGAAACTAAAGATGTGTTCTTTTACTATGACCTCAAAATCTTTAGAAAACACAGTATCACAGAGAAATGCTTGATTATATTCATCATAGATGCCTGAAGAGCTTCTGAATCCCTGGTGGATTCCACGCTTTTGGAAAGCACGAATTACATGTTTGTTGAGCAAACAGACCATCAGTCCTTACTAAGACAGTTGGATATGGACAGAGTACAGCAGAAGTGCCAGGGAACTGCCATGATTTTAGCAAGTCTCTTCTGCCTCTTATCATTGTGGTTTTGTGTTAAACTAGGAAAAGCCACCCAGAATACACAGGGAGAAGTGGGAGAGACCTGCAATATCCACATTAGAAGTGGGCAAACACCACTGATTTGTGTTTAGCCTCAATTACACCACTGCTGTGGAGATGAGCAGGATATTTATGAGAGTGCCTACCCAGGCCATTACTGCTGTGCATGAAGCATGTGACAGCCCATAATGGAGATGTGAGGTGAATGCAAAGAGATGCTATCTAATGAAAAAGGGATTGGATTCCGTTAAGCCTCTGTCAGCACCAGTCTTGAAAATATTAAGAGAATTAATGAAATATAATTAAAAAATAATTTTCTTGTAATGAAACAAAATTAAACACTAAGCTGGCACTGCTGTGTAGGAAAATAAAGCATAGGAGTACCAGCACCAGGATTGCTTAGTGCTTAAGGGAGAACTGGGTCAGTCCTTAAGCTCAGTCGTGCCATTCACCTCCAGAGCCCTAGGAAGGATGCAGAGGCGAGAGGATAGGCGTGCCCTGGTGAGGAGAAGCTGCAAAGTGGAGAGCATAGGGCTGGATGCCCACCAGATCCATCTTTCTATTTCAGCTTTACCATCAATCCTTACCTGTGAAGTTAAGCAAACATTTCCCTTACCTGCTTTCCATCCAACATCAGCCTAAAGTGCTTAGACTGCTGAATTGACCTGTCAGAAGTTTGTGGAGTCCTTGGCTCTGTACATGCCCACAGAAGTCAGAGAAATGTCATTTCTGTGAGGATTTGAGGCATGTGATATCCTTTAAAAATTAGTAGCAATGAGCAGAACTATCATGGTGGGTCCCTTATGTCCTCACGCTGTGAAGAGCTGAGCTGCTCCAGTTTTCTGTCCCATTTATTTGATTTGTCACTTAGGTTATGGAGGTGGTGAGCAGTAATTTTCTAACAGTAACATCTGGAAAACAAGCACTCTTTTGTCCTTACAGAACTGTAATGTAACATCGTCTTAATCCTAAATAAATCTTCCCCTTTTATGTGAAACCCTGACCCCTGCTTAGAAGCAGTAATAGAAATAGCCTGCTGATTGCAACCACATCTATACAGCTGCATTAAGTGAATATTCCAAACTACTCACCAGTCATAGAGAATACAAACAGGTTTTATATTCTTTCAATATATAATTAATTATTTTCATAACAGAAGCTATAGAATTATTAATAGTAAACAACATAATTTTAACTTTAGGATTAATTTTAGCTGGAATATAAACAATACTTGGCCTCACTTAACTTCTTCATTAATGATTTGGAGGAGAGAGAAGCAATATGTTAAGGATAGTCCCAACCTGTGTGAAACTGGGAGATACTCTTAGGTCTGGTGAGGACAGAGCCATAGTGCAAAGTGACCAAAAGACATGAAGATATGATGGGAAAAGATATTATTTTCAGATTGAAGAGAGGAAGAGAAGAAATAATATAAAATTGGCTGCAATACAGGAACAGCTACAAATCAGGATAAAAAAATATAAAAGGATCTTGCAATTTCACATGCGAGACAAATAACAATAATAATATTAGAAGTGAAAATGAGCAGAGGCATATTTTGCTTATCTGAGACCGAATTACTGTCAAAATGTCTGAGTCTTCAATAGCTGATGCTTTATAAGTGCTAGTGTCTAGGTAGAGCTGATGTTTTCCCTCCCTGCCTTTTCTTCCTTCACTCGCTTTCACCCTTCTTCTCGTTTCTTCTCTTTCTTTCCTCCCTTTGTTCCACCAGCCAGCGTTCCTTGGGCAGCTCTTTTCCCCTTCCCAGCATTCATGTATATTAATCTTCAGCAGG
>NW_009943172.1:50253-76336 GCF_000696875.1 Nestor notabilis
AGTCTCCCTGGTCTCTCTCAAGTTGGGGGACTTTGAGGAGGTCCTGGGATTGAAGGGTCTCCCTTTTCCTGGGTGAATGCTTTCCTGATGCTCCTTTTGCACAAGAGGTGGGTAGCAATATCCCCTCAACCAGAGCTACAAGTTGGACTTAATGCCAGAGTTTTAGCTTCAAAGTGATAGGTACAAAGGATTGTAGCTTTCACAGGGTAGGATTAAACCACTTCAACGCAGGTGTCCAGTGCAGTGTCATGTGGAACACTGAGGGAAATCTTTCCTGATCTCCAGTGGCAACCGCAGAAACTGATGGGTCTCTCCTAAGACTTGTATCATATCTGCGGCACTCACTGTGCAAGTGTTTCGGATGTTTTATGGCATCTCAGCTAGCTTTAGGTGCCCAAGTTTGGACAGCTGAATCCCCACAAAGGAATCCCAAGTTCTCAAATAGGTCTACAGATATATTACCATGTGAGACCAGTTCCTGTGGGGGTAGGCAAAGAAGAGTTTCAGATGTCTATCTGTTTTCTGCAAGTTAAATAGTTTCTGCAGGTGTTTTTTGCCTTTGAACTTCAGTAACAGAAGGCTGTCTAGCTTTCACTTCATACTTTGAAGTACTATTTTGGCTCTTCTAGCCTGCCTCTCCATTAACTTCAGCAATCATCAGCTCAGGTCTGTTTGTATGTAATTAGACCTTGAATATACTGCATGGGGAAGTATATTCTAACAGATGATGATACTCAGCTTACTACCTCTCAGCAGAACCTACCTAACTGAAGTTTGTATTTAGATGAAATGGTAACTGTAAATACAAGAGAAAGGCTCAAAAGTAAAAGAAATTTCTAACTTTTTACTCGGTTTTAAAACATCAGAAACTACCATCTGCAGGTAAATTCAGAGAAAAGTAAACAGAGAAAGATATTCCTTACATATAAACTTAAGTAGAATTATATATCCCATCGTATAAAGCTAAAATTTTTAGGGCAGAATAGAATTAAACTACATAGACATGTTCTGGCATCTCTGTGACAAAGAAAGCCAAGATCTGTCACTACGAAATTGAGCATGAAGTAGAAGAAATTAGGAAAAAACAAAACAAAACACATATGCAGATACATATACAGATATATTTTTTATATTTTTCTTAAAGTAGTTCTTAAAAACAAATACATTACTCTGCATTAATAGTCCTCTAATACTGTTGCAGAAGGTCAAAAGATTTCATGTCTTTGTTCAATTAGAATGGCCTACCCAAAAAACATGAAGGAAATTCTTTGCACTTGCCTTGGTCAGCTGAATTTACCACGTTGCACTAATATTTTATGAAATAAAGATTCCTCTCTTCACAAAAGCATCCTTAGTATATTACAATTCACTTTTAAAGTATTAAATGTTTCATTTTTTTAAAAATGCTGGAACATCCTGGCTTCACTTCTCAATAAATTTAAAGTATTATTTGCTAAATTGTTTGGAGCTGCTGCTGCAGATCACTGAAAGCTATTATGTGAGACCACCTGCAAAACTTATATGTGATTAGAATAATTGAGAAAAAGTGTTTGAATATGTGTTATATTTCTCTAATTACATTTTAAGGGCAAGCCCATGGCATAATGATTACAAGGTGGCTTTTGGAAATAGCTTTGCTGCTTTGTTTTCATTTCTTCATACAGAGAGAAGTCACTGCCATCAGAATTCTTCTTATGTGGCCCTCCAAATTCTGAGTCCCAGAGATCTCCAAGTCTTGTCAAATAGGAGTTTAAATTAAAAAGGTACGGTGAAAAAAAAGACTCAAAGGTGTCAGAGTTCTGCATTATTTATGCTGTTTAGGCTATTAAAGTACTGTTAAACTGATCCAAAGCAAAAGCTAGAGAAAAGAACAAGATCTTTTGGGTAGTGTAGGATCATACCAGGCGGATCTGCATTAAAATTTCATTTCAGATTAAGAATATATTATTAAAGTTGGTATTTATTGACAAATACAGATCTTACTATACTTTGGTCTGCAACACAGGCTAGTCCCAAAGCACGCAAATCAAGTTTCTTCATTTCTTAGATGAAATTAAGCCAGGCAATTTCCTCCAGCTGCGAAAGCACATTCAGTCCATTGGACCAGGCTAGAGCTACTCCAAAGTAAAATTCCCGAAGATAGAAAGTGTGAATGTCATCTCTGATATTCAAATTGAAGAATGCCCAATCTGGAGGCAAGTGAGAGCTGTGATATCTTAACTTTAACTTTTCAAAATAATGATGCTTGAGGAATCTAAAATACTTGTTTGATACTAAAACCATATGAACTCATCACAACTATTCTGGCAGAAGTGTGTGTTTTGCTTTTTTAGGAATATTCAGGTAACTTTAGGGTTAGAACCCTAAAGACCCAGTTACATGCAAGGAACAAGGCACATGTGTCCAAATGGATCTGGTGAGGATCACTTGTGTGACGCTGGCTATCAACATCTTATCTCTTGTGATGTCCTTAGCTGACAATGACAAACTGAACAGACCTAGCACTCTATATTGCTTAAGGGATACTATTTCTTTAACATCTTTTTCTTTGCCATTACTGCTGGTGCTATCACACACATGCATGTTTCTATTCATAAATAATCCAGACCAGTCTTTATATTCCTGCTTCTATTTTCTAAATCTATCTGCCACCTGTCACCTTTCATGTGCTACCAGAATGTTTCAAGGCTGTGCTGTCAGAGCTTCTGACTCTTGTTCCCCTGTTACATCCTTGATTTCTTTGTGCCTTCTTCCATGCCAACCCTCACATTTGACAGAGACTACCAAGATAATCCACAAAGCTGTCTCACTGCACTTCCAGTCCACCTTCCCCAGTGTCTTAAAATGTTTAACAGTTGAGCTGCTGGGGGGATGCCATGACCATTCCAACTATTGCTGCCTTTTTTTTTTCTTGTATCTCTTTTACCTCTGTCCAATCTTATAGATTGAGATTTCGAGTTCATTGGGATAAGAGCATCTCTTTAAAACTGAGGCAGGTCCTATTTTCCCAGCCAGAGAGCTCTTCTCTGCTGTTGAATGATAGTACTCCTGTGGGAATTTTTAATGAATACTGCTGCATCTTTAAGGCTCAGACTGAAGCTTCATATCTGTGAACAGCTGAAATTAATTGGACACTTGAAATTGAGCTGTTTTTAAAGAAAACATCAGCATCTAAAAATAAACCATACCTTTAGTTTTGACTAGCCTAATTTAAATAAGCCACCAGATAAGTTTGTATTTCCATCTCAGTCTTAAGCTGCTGAAGTCGATGATTATGACTTGGTTATTAAACTGCTTTCCTAATTTTCTTAGCATTTCATATAATACAGAAGGGGGCATGGGTTCTTTTTTCTTTTTTTTCTTTTTTAAAATTTGCTATGAAATGTTTACTCTTGAAATATGTATCTTGAGTAATATAAGGTTAATTCTGAGTCTGTTTGATATCCTCAGTGTGCGAACTACATCACAATTCAAACATGGACACGCTGCAGAACCCATAAATGAAGTCTGTAGAAGCATCCTTATTTTCTATGCCAGGGTGTTTCTGCAACCAAGAAAACCAAAAACCTTCTAGTAGGTTTTATTAATCCATCAGAATTCTATGTTTCCAGGAAGTAGCATTGTTTATTGGACACATTTTGTTCCACTTTTGCTATCTAAATACAGGTTTTGTGGACCTTAAAGTTCTTGTTGATGAAAGTTTAGGTGTTATATGCATGTATCTTCCCAATAAGTTCCATAAATCATAGAGAATTAGGATCCATCAGCCACAACTAAGACATCTTAAGAATATCTTCTGTATCTAAGTTTGTCCCTAAAAGTAAAGGAAGTAATGGAGAAAAAAAAAATAGTAAAGGATATTCTTGTATTCTAAACCTGGCAATGAGAAAGATTTGTGAACCACCCCCTGAAGATGCCTATTTTTCACTACTGACTATCAAGAAAGGTCAGAGTGACCTGCTCAGATGTAGCTATTTAGCTTTCAGATTTCAAAAATTAGGTGAGCTGAACCACACTTTACATGACTAACACAGAACAGCATTTTTAGGATTGACAGAATTCTAAAAATAGGAGTTTTGAATATAAATGCAGCTTTAACAAATTTCCTTCAAACTTGTTACTGCAAAGTCTGAATAAAATCAACACTTCTAATAATAATAAAGTTATTCACTTGAATTCACACTCAGTACATCCCATGCAAAACCTGTTGGTAACCTAGAATAGCAGGGTTCAGAGAATTTATAATGCTGATTAGTTATTACATTCAAACAGTCATTGGCAAAATATTAGTTGTTATTTTGTTTATTTTTTATAATGTTTGACTTGGTTTTTGGTAGACTATACAACTGCCTTATAAACACTGAAAACATGGAGGTTAAAACAAATGTTAAATGTGCTTGTTTAACATTATACCTAGAAAAGAAGAAGGAGGAATTATACTTGCCCTGAAGTAGTGGATTAGGCTGTGTTAGCTTTGAGGTCATGATTTAGCTTTCAATATTTACTTGAAATTCTTTCCTTACATTAGTCTGGTACATGCTGAATAGGACATCAGTGCAGTTGTGACATTTAACAGAATGTTTAATGTGATGAGTTGGTTCATTTTAACCATCTTAATCTAGGCAATAGCTCAAATTTTAAAATCAGTTTTATAAAGCCTCCGCCTGCATTAAAGCCAAAGGTGCAGATAATCAGGTCTTTTTTAAACCACGTCATTAGATATACTTTGAGGGTTCTCTTGTGCCACACATCTAACATAAATTTGTTGCCTTTATTTGTGGAAGAAAACCACAATCCCCAGAATTTTTCCATGCTGCTTTGCACTGCCAACAGACAGATCTCCTCTAGAAAACAACTCCATGCTTCTTTCCATATTAATCTCTGTACTTGGAAAAACATCCTCCAAAAATGAATTTACCAAGTCAACTGCCTGGTGACAAAATTTATCATGAAGTCTCACTTTTCTTGAGAAGCATAAGGGGAAGGATGGGGACTGAACGCAGAAGTGATGGGTTGTCTTCATACAGTCATATCATTCTGAGCAAGCAAATGTCGATCTTCTCGTTTGACACCCTGAAATTGTGTGAGGCATTTCACAAAGCAAACTTGCATTTTTGTCTTTAGCTAGAATTCAAACTAAATTCAATATGACACAGTAAATGTCTAAAGACAGACAAGAGTAAGGGCAAAGAAAAAAGGTGGATGAAAATGACAGTAATAATTCACAGACGTGATCAAGGAGTTAAGAGGTGCAAGATGTAGTCTGTCTGCGTAGCTGAACTTGTGTACTGATTGTAGATAGCAGGAATAACATTCAAGTAGATGTTAAATAAGATTGATATGACATTGGCCCCTGTAGAGAACTTTCACTCTGAATTACTGGCCTACTCATTGAAGTCTACCCAAAAACTTTGATTAGAGATCAGCAAACCAACCTTTCGTGCTATTCAGAGTGACAGCAGTTCTGATATTTTCATCAAAACTCTTATATGACATATAGTCTCACATGCAACTCCTGGATCAATAAAAATCTGTGTTAGTCTCCAGTTGTGATTGAAAGCCATTCTCTGTGTGAGTGTGGGAAGCTGTTCAGTGGTACTGGGGTGGAGAAACAGGCTTGGTGAAGGGTAAATGAGCTGTTCATTATCAAGTGGATTTGATTCATTATTAGTCATTTGAAAAGCTCATACTCTGAAGACAGGTGAATGTCTAATGTGACAGATTGGCTCCCTTTTTCACTTTGGGTAAAGAAATAATTTTCAGCTTTCATCGTGACTGGCACAAACACCCTTCCTAGGAAAAGTGTCCTTAAAAACAATGTACCTTCACTTTGCAAAGAAATCCACAACAGCCAATTACCACACATCCATTTTCAGCTACCCTCCTAAGTAATCCCTTTTTACCTTAAACAATCGACATATTCAGTGACGTTTTTACATATTGGCTAGAGATCTACTTACATAAAGAGCTATTTCAGCAAGCTGTTAGGGGTTGCATGTTTCCAGAAGGGTCATGTTTCTGTAAGTACAAAACCCTTAGTATTTGTACTCTTAGCAGGAACAGAAACACATCGACCAGTCTGCAGCCATTGGCTTCTCTATTCAAATGTAATATGCATATGCATTCAGTGTCATCTGAAGTGCTTTGAGGCAACCAAAACTACTTCATAAGGCTGTCAGAAATAACACAGGAACTCTGGGAGACCCATGCCCTACCAGAACAGTGCGCAGTTGCTAAGTATCTAATGTTCTGGCAACTAAGTGAGACCTAAGCATGAAGATCAGTTGAGATCAAGATACCTGTGTTCTGGTGTCTGTGTGCAGATAGCTAGATGTGTCCTTTTAGTAAGAAGAGATGTAGTCAAGGTAGTGAACAAACCCCAGTGAGCAATTCAGCTCACTCTAAGATGGACACCTAGGGCTGCATTCAGTAGATTTCTAGTGTTATTTGAAACACTTTACAGTGTTCAAGACAACACAGGTTTCAAGCCGTGACATAGGACCATGCTATACAATCTGCTTCTGGAGTAGCTTCTCCTGGAAGTTGAAAGAAAGAGTAATGGAGGGAGGTTACTCAAGCATAAATGCCTGAAACAGAATCCAATCCATATTGGGTCACAGTGAACACAGTTCATTTTCTGAGCTGAAGATACAGATATTAATTTGCACTGTGTATTGCCTTACAGAGTTATAAATATTGGAAAAGGAAAGTGAGCCTCAGTCAGTCATGAAAAACATGTGAATAGTCAAATAATTCCAGATTTTGCTTAAAGATCTGTGTTGCCTGTTATTTATTGCAAAAGCATGGGAGAGCTTGCAGTGTCATTTCACTCATTTTTGTTTCCTCAAGAGGTTTTTTGTCTGTTTGAATCAAATGACCAAACACATAATCTTTCAGAATCTTTCCTGCTTTCTTATAGTATCTTTCCACCAGCTCAAACCAGAATTTGTGCCTTCCTTACTCTCTCTTTTACGAATCTATGATCTCTAAACTTTGACCCTTATCACTTTCACCCCACTATCTTCCCAGACCTCTTTCTCACCTTTTCAAACTTGACATAACAGCTTTCTTATCCAAAATATCCCATAGACATGCTAAACTTTGTAGACAACTTACAGCAGTCCTCAGTCCAATGACAGCAGCATATGAATATCATAAGTCAAATCCAATTCCAGCACAATGGCTCTAGGCCCTCAGATAAAGGCAGATCTCACACATTTTCAGTGACATAATCATTCTGGGGGTTAATTTATTTATTTATTTTCTTTTTTTAAGTATGCAAGCTGGAAACCATGGCTCAGGTCAAGCTCTAAGGAAGATTGATTTTTTCTTTGGTGGTACATGAAGAATTTGAGGAATCCTTTATCTTTCGCCTCCTTTTTGAACTCTTCCTGAAATGGATAAAAGCACAGCTTTTCAAGTTCTCTGATTGAAAAGTATAAGAAGAATAAGATTCAAAAATACCTGTTTTCTGTAGTCACAGGAAGTTCACCCGCACATGCTGTGTCCTTAACACCCTTCTTGTCCTTCACAATCACTGTACTTTTACTGATAACCTTAATCTTGAGCCCAAGAAGAAGAACTGGTCACATGTTGAATCCCCTGTGTACCTCCAGACACAAGAAACAACACCTCAGAAGCTTCTCTTCTCTTGCATTCCTCTTTTGCTTTCTGTTGCTTTATATTTGCCCTTTTAACAGCTTGAAGGAAGGTAAATGATTTTTTCCAGCTTCTGTAATTCTCTAACACTTTCATTAAAAAAAAAACAAACAAAACACAAGAATAAATTAGATAAGAAGCTTTACCAATAAAAGAACTACTCTAATTGATACTGGTATTGTCACCTTTTACTCAGCTACCAAGTAACATTATTTCTGGAAGATGTATGGAAAAAGTATAGACAAGACTAAGACATTCTGCAAATATCTTGGCCTTACAGCTTGCAGTCCTGCAAAATGAATCACAATAGGAACTTTTCTCTGGGGTGATTTCTATTGTTGTTTTATGCCCTCTCTTTTATTTTTTGATTTTTATATATTTTTTGTTTAATTTAATTTTTTTATTAGAGGTTTATAGTCATGTCTTAAAGCATATAGGCATGAAAATAGTGGCTTCAGAAACCAGGTTTTGGATATGTCTCTGTTTCATAAGCTATTTTTCTTTTTTATAGGCAGTCATCTCCTTTCTCACCTTAAACCATCAGTGTTTTTAACACTGCCCTATTCAGGCACCTATTTACTTGTTGCTGGTGTAGGTTTTTAAAGCTGCATATATTATCTTTCTGATGAAGATCAGCAGGAGTTTGAGAATACTATTTCTAATAACATTTCTGAAAAACACTGTAATGTTAAGACCACTCCTTGCTGCTAGAAACCACATGGACCACATTGCCCAAATTCTACCAGAATCTGCTCTTTCCATTCCAAGCCTAGAGCACACCTTCCTTGGTATGGAGGCTTGTATGATAAAAACCTAAATCTCAGTGATTTTCCAGTTTACTACTATGACTTTTTTGGGCTTAATCTGAAGCACATCATTCAGTGATCTGAGATAGTTCCTGAGAAGTAGACAGAGCATTTTATATACACAAATCCTCTGTAACAGCAGCAGCTGATGAGATCCCAGGCTCTTTGAGACACACTGCACTACAGGTGTTTTCATTAGAATTGAAACATCCCACGAACTGGGATTCAAACCATTTCTCCTAACATTATGGTGCAAATTTCCACTTGAGTCTCCCTGGGGCTCATAACTTCTGCATCTTCCCTTCCCAGCAGTTAAAACAGAATTTACAATTCAGATCAACACTGGAACAGATAACTAAGCTCAGGCTTAACACAAACCTTTTAGATAGTGCCCTCCCAATATGGCAGAGAATGTCTCACCGTAGTCCAATGAGACATGTTGACCAACAGCTGAAAATTCAAGCCTGGCCTGTGTAGAGGAAAAGCAGAGAGACATGAGACAAATTATCTAAAAGTAAACAGCTGAGCCTCCTAATGGAGAAAAGTATCTGAAACAAAACTTAAGCAGGAAATCAAAGTTCAACCTGAACACTGCTTCAGCTGTCACTGCTTCATTCGTTTATGATTCATTGCTGTGTTGTTGCTGAGAGGAAATTACCCAAACCAGGATTTTGCAAAGAATAAAGTAGTTCTAAAAGGAAGCTCCAGAACAACTGTGTGTCCTTTCAAGCAAAATCTATTCAACCACTCGCTTCTCCAAGCACAGGCTGACACAATGATAATAAATATAAAGCAAAGATAACTAATTTGTATCCATTATGGTTTATAATTGCAAAGCATAACAAACACAGTGACCCAGATACAGTGGGCTGCTTTTCCAATGTATTTTTCCTCCCTTCTATCCTGTGCTGAACCATAAATGCTGTTCTGAGATGCATTATTTTGTTGGCAGTAAGTCCTGCCAGTGTTATTACAGAATCGTAATATTTTACAATTGAGAAGATCTATTAGATCATCAAGTCCATTTTCCCTCCATGGAAAGGATATAGTCTCCCAAGAGACTTATATTGAATGTCGTATGTTGAAATGTCTTATACCGAAATAAGGCTACCTGTTGATTGCAGCAAAAACTGCCCCTTGCTGATGTCTACGTGTGTTAGTTTGCTTTACCCCATCCTGCTGCATTGTCTCTTGAGAAGGCTTTATCACAGCCTAGGGGTGTTAAACCTCTGTTGCACAGACTGCAGGCAGCCCAGCAGGAAAACGAATCCAGAAGAAAGCCATCTCCTCCTACCACCCTTTCCAGGGGTAAATCATGAACTGCAAAAGCAGCTTGTTTCTAGACACAGGTTGTTTGGAGGCTGTGTTGCATTAGATTCTTGCTTCCCTCTTACTACATGTGTCAAAAGTGATGGCGCTGGGCAGGAAGAGCATAGTCCTGCAGCACACATTCTGCATGCCTAGCAATCCTCCACACAGCCAGATTTACCACCCACATGCAAACTGACTTTGTCCTGAATTTATATTCCTTGCCAGGATGAATTTTTCACAGTCAGTCTAGAGCCTTGAGAAAGTATCAGTGCAGCTTCTGGGTCTGCAGTGGAGTTGCAGGAAACTCATTAGTCAGAAAAGCAGAGGCTGAGAGAGTTCTCCCACAGGTTCAGACAACCCTTCAGCACAAACCTCTGCCAGTCTGGAGATAAAACCTGGTGTGGGAACTGTACTGATTGCACCTGTGAACTAGCAGAAGTCAAACAAACCACATAAGTAGGTTAGGAAAATCCCTGAAAGCTGGGATATGTGGATTTAAGAGTCTCAGCCTCATAGGTTAAACCTTGAGGGTCTCACATCTGGGTGAAATTAGGAAGAACACCAGGGAAAAAGTACAACCCAATGACTTCCATGTAAAACCCAGGACTTGAACAGGAGTTATTTGCAATGTACATTCGGTTCTGCTGTGAAATGGCCCTCAGGGACTCAGTTGTCAAAATACAGACATACATTAGTTACCAGATGGGGAATGAAAGTGGATGCTCTGCAATACTCCCCATTCTGCGCCATAAAAAGGAGGTAATTCAGAAATGGCTCTGAAGTTGATTTGAAGAGGATCACAGAGAAAACTATCAACCGCGGTCACTTCCAGATTTCTTTTCTCTGCCAGAATGGCAAAAGTTGGTTGGTAAAAGTTGGTTTAAGTATAAATATGTATTCAAAACTGGAAAAAGGAAATCTGACTTGTGTTTTCATATGTCTTGTGATGGAATCACCTGACAAAAACTACTGCTAATTGCATCAATGGACAAATAATTTCCCTTTTTGTAGAACTGATCTCCAAAGGTAGGTGATACAGTACATTTTGAAACAGAACTGAGATCACCTTTAGGTGATCTGTGAAAAAGAGGATAAGGGCAGAAATAACTCTAGTAGTGAGTGGTATGTAACAATTGTTAGTGATCAGTCAGTACAAAGCAACAAGAATGTTATTGTTTTCCTCTGTGGCACCTAGATACGGCAGCTTACAATGAATTCTAGATCTCACTGCCTTCATTTGATGATCATCCCACATTCACCCTTTCATCATATCTGTGCACATTGCTGGCACTCTGAAGATAATCTGTCAGTTTGCTGTGTTCTCTGCTTAAATTATCATAACTCATAGGTACTTCCTTAAATTTTATGCCTTTTTGTCGCTATCAATAGTCTGCTGTGATTTCTTTTTTTTTATCACTCTACCACCAAGAAATGCTGGGAAATATTGTCAGTTCTGTCTGCAGAGAAAGGAAATTGTAACTGCCAGTCTGTCCTATATTCTAGAGAGCTCTTCTGCACCCCAGAAACAAAGCATTTGCTGGCAGTTTGACAAGACCTCTTCTTTTAGTTAAAAGGGAAAAATAATCAAAAAGATCAATAGGAAATGTAAACTGCATGAATTTTGCTGAATTGGAATGACTTTTTTGTGGCACCACAGGCAGAGACTGACTACAGACTCATGCAAGGGTTTAATGCAAGCTTTGGACACCATTGTCTTATTCAGAGTAGTTGTCCTTGGAATAGGGGTTGCAGAAGAAGGTTAAGTGACAGCTCATATTTTGCATCACTTTGCACACTGAAGAGGCCATTAGGCAAAAGATGTCTACAGGCACAAGGCAGTAAACACACAAGCAGTTCTCATATTTCTATATACAGAAGGTGTAGGGGGCATTCCCACTGACCACTTCATCCTGCATTGCTTTTCAAGCCCATCAAGCCCATGGGCCTCATGAACCTGAGATCAGGACTCTGAGACCATGGCAATGGCAATTAAGGAAGTTAGAGATTATTATTATTAGTTATTATTTAAATTAAACAACATTTTTCAACTAATAAGAAAATGGATTTTTAAGAGGACTGAAAATATCTGCCTGTGTAGCTAGGATCAGGATATGCTTGCAGCTGGGGAAAAGGAAGAATATGTGCGTAGGGGATAAAAATACATCTTTATCAAATAAAAGTCATACAGAAAGAGGGCTAAGAACTCAAACACACCTACCCAGGTCATTTTGCATTAAATACAATACCATGCATTAATCCAAAATGCATTTTTCCTTATTCTGAAAAAAATAAAGCATCTTTTTTCTTCGCTTCTTTTTGCTTTTATGTTTGCTTTATCCAACCACTAACCTGAGCACCCTATTCAATTTTCAAACATTTTATTATAGTGACAACTATTAACTGAAAGATAAAGCCTCTGTAGGTGCTATTTAAACTCGGTACACGTCCACTAAAGAGAGTAGTCTGAATAATGCAGGGAGAAAGGGTATAATAAACAAGCAGCATCCTATATACAAGTAATGATCTGCATCCTTGTACTTACTCCACCCCCTTGATTACCTGGTTCTTTATTTTTATGCTGGACACAGGATTTGACTCTTTACAAGTACTTTACCAGAATATGTAATGTTTCTAATTGTTCTATTGACAATTGCAAACTCAAGAATAGTCCTTTTACTGGAGCAGGAACTCAGTATTGTCACTGCTGTTAACGCTATTCTTCATTTTTTCTTAGTGGTTTTTTGGAGTCTGCAGGCTTACAAATATTCTTTAACTTGCCTTCATTTATTGCCTGCAAACCCTTGGCAGAAATATTCTCCTTAAAGAACAAATAATGCCAGACACAACTTTAGCAGAGGTTAAAAGAAATATTCTGCTGACTGACTAATGGAAGGGAAAATCAATTATATGGACATGTCTTCAAAATCCAAAGCCCTTTATGCTTTTTTTTCTTGTCCTTGGGGATGTTTTACCTTATGTAACATTTCTATTAAAGTACTTCAGCTCAACTGAAAATAGTATCGACTAGCATATTGTAAACTCTTCTGGGCTAGCACCACATTCCTCTTTATGTTCAAGCAACTTAATTGTTATTAGGGCCCCGGATAGTGTTTTTAGATAAATAAAAGTGTGCCATTGTAAGACAGTAGGGAATTCAAACAATAAGTTCCTAGTATGGCAGGAAATAATGGTAAATCACTGTTAACTTGTAATGTTTTCATATGAAAAGTGGGGGTGCAAAATGAGAATAAGCTCAGTGGAGGAATGGAAGAACTGCCAAGAAAAACTCCTCTTTTCTCTCAGTGTTTTATAATGCTCAGCATTTGAACCCTCATCTTGTAAACACAAAACCAATACTAAAATTCTAATGGTCACCATGGAGTCAACAAAATGTCCCTTTGGGGTCAAACTTCCATTATGATAATTCTCAGGAGGCTTATTTCTTCATTTTTTGCTCTTTTTATATTTAATCAATTTATTCCTTGAGTTCCTGAAGTTGCTCAGAGCGAATCTAAAATTTCCAACTTAATTTCCTCTTGTCAGAAACACAGTGAGTTGTCAAAATCACCCCAACCTTCAAAACCAAAAAGATTTTCAGCCTCATCAAAAGGGAAATTTAAATTTTTCCTTAACATTTGGATTCTTGCCTAACTAAACCACCAATTATAATATAATTTTTTATTACATGTAATATAAAGGGGAAATCATATTCCCCTGGGGTTTCAGCTGGAATATTGTGTACACTCTGGAACATTAGACTTTAAGAAAGAAATGTACTGGAACTATTCAGGTACGAAAAAAGCAGAATCAGTAGTCTAGAAAACAGAACATAGGAGGAAAGACTGAAAAAAAAAGGGAATGTGTTTAGCTTCATGTATCTGGTTATACAAAAAAAAATATAGAAAAGGGAAATATGATGTTTTCTGTTTGGATTTTAATGGGTACTCAATTACAGACATCACAAAAAGTACAAAGTTTACAGTAAAAAAGGAGAGATTCAGGTTCAATGTGAAGAATAAACTTTAACATCAGGAAGTCTAACAAAGCATTGGAACAGATTACTAGGAAAGGGGTAGAATCTCAGTTGCAGGTTGCTTTAAAAATTCAGTCAGAAAACCAGAATACGAGAAATGATGGATGATACTAAACTTGCATCAGACCTGAGAAATTAACAAGACTTATCCTAGACCTTATTTACCTCATTAATTTATGGGGTTTTTTGTATTATTTGTTTCTTATTACAAAGCGTATATGACAGCGACCATTCATCACGAGTTTTTACAATTCTTTTGATTCCATTTAAAATATCAGAATATCCTTTGTAACAGGAGGTTCAATTTTGAACTATTTCTAATGGTTCTGCTAGGGATCTGAAGACAGAAAGAAGGGTCAAAGGGTTATACGCAGCTAAATAAATGATGGTTTCCCAAGGAGACTTTCTTGCTAGCAAGAGAATTAAAAGTCACTACATGGACAATTTTAACAACTCTTGTTGTTCATTAATAATTAAGAGAATATTTATCCCATGCAAAGATGGTTAAAAGGTCATGCAATAACACTACTGGGAAGAATAATTGTATGTATTTATAAATATATAGCATTCCACTTCAATATCTCTGTAATAGTAACAATTAACTAATACCTCAACTGAATTCTAAAATTTATTAATTCCCTTAGATCAGTATATCATCCCTGAGTCTTTATAAAGAATCACCAAGGATATAAAAAAGGGAAGTGGAGAATGTTCAGAAACAATTATATCAGTTGTTCTCCAGAGCCCAAACATTAATTTATGCAACAAATAAATTTAGTGTTAATTGCTCCACTAAAGAGATGTTCCAGGTTTGGATTGTATCCAAAACATGGGTGTCTGCCTCGGTTTGCTCTGCTGCAGAACAGTGCAGTCATCTGTGTGGATGAAAGCATCAGTGTTGATGCTTCCTCTTCCTCTTGATGACTTGGTTTTGACTTGGGCCTGGTACTTCAGGAGATTGTGATTTATGTGCTAAACAAACACAGAATTAATACTACTGATAACTCTTAATATTGTGTCATGCTGTCTGTAGAGTAGACAGAAAGTGACAAGGAGACTTGTAAAAATGGCAATGTTACTCCTGTTACCAACAGTAGGGCTAGAGCTCAAGGATGGGCAAAATGGGAGGAGCATGTGCAAAGACGACACAGATTAGGATGTGCACACAGACTTTAAACCATCACTGTATGACCATAGTTGACTTTTCTGTGTTCAGGGGAGTCTTATCTTTCAGTTTACTAGGTAGAATTGAAGCAGGGAAATCAGACTCATTGCCAATTGCTCTTCACATTGTGGTAGAACAAAGTGACCCCCATCAAGTATGAGACTCCAAGAAAACAAGGGGTTTCCATGCAGAACAGAAGCAATGCTGGTATTGCATAGATGCATTATAAATACGTAAGATAATTTTATTTTGCTATTTGCAATAAGTGGCAGACACTTATTTTGTCATCTGAAAATCAGAAAAAATAAAACCCAACAGCTATTTTGTTTTTACGAAACACATACACATTGAAATTCACAATTATGACTAAATTATATTCAGGTTTTATTGTAAATGTATTTAAAAGACTTTTATTCATTTTGATGCTCAAGAACGTGTTTCATTTATCTAATACAAAGTTAACAAAAGTTAAAGTGCCTCTTTCCTAATATGTTCATTGTATGAAAAACATGCTTCCTTGGATTACTCTTACCAGCACTCATTAATTAATTCTTATAACACTTCTGTAAGTACTAGCATCTGTTAAACATTAGCACACATAGACAGATGAATCCTTTGTGACTTTCTTCTGCATATTTGTTTTTCCTCAAAGACATTTGAGAGTTATCAAACTTCTTTAACACTTGGACACTAAAGATTCTGTCCAGATTTTTGCCTTACTTTATTCTGAGAAAGGGTATTTTCCCTTTCATTCTTTGAAATATGGACTACCATGATAATAAAAATAATAAAAAAGGATATTTCTATGTGTAAACCTCTCTACATTATGGCAATACCCTTTCTTCTCCTTGTCTGAACAACCCCCTCATTACATCTATCTTATCTTCAGTTTCCTTGCATAAAGAAGGCTTCAGGCTTAGATTTTTTTATTGCTAGCTCTTTTCTTTCACAGTCCCAGCCCTTCTGTTTCTCATTTTTCATAGGAACAGACCTCACAGACCTCACTTAGGCCACCGCTGCCCAAGAATTCCATCTCTGTAAGCTTCTTTAAGATTCTTCTGCCTAAACATGGAAGTCTCCACCCTTATCTGAGTTAAATATCTGGATATCTTTTACAATCAATGGACAAAAATATTTCTAGAGCATTATTTATCTCATCATAAAAAGCACTTTCAATGTGAATAGTGAATCGGTCCCCAAAATGCCTATTTCTCCCCTTTGAAACTGTAGTGATTCTAGTTCACCAGCTGAGGTGCAAGTGCTAGCCATACCCCTTATTCTTCACAAGGGTTCCAGAAACCTGCTGTTTACTTTAGTTAGCTGTAGACTTATACAAAATTAGATGAGAAAAACCACAATAACAACAACAACAACAAAACCCCAAACAGTTAAAGCTTTCAGGCTTATCAGGCTCATTTTCTCTTTGATCATTCCTTGAACTTTTATGAAGAATCTTATTGTTCTTCTGCACACATTTTTTTCCTTTCTAATTATGAGGATGAGCTGAAGTCATATTTTTGTCTCTTTAAACATTTTCTTTCTTTCTGAGCTGGTCAGGTAATTAGAAAAAAAACAACTTTAGTCATTTTGTTTTTTTCTGTGTCACTGAACATTATGCTCTGCTCTTATTGACTAATTATAGGCATAAATTACCTTACGCTTTTGTTACAGCATTTTTCAAAGTAAAGGGATAACAAAAACCAGATTTATTTATGTATTAAAGATTAGATACATTTTCAGATTTTTACTCATCCCAGGTGTAATTCTGTTCATAGATAAGTGTCTCAGATTCAATCTTTTTTCTCTTTCATCTGACCTTGATGAAGTAATACATAGCAGAAGATAGACAGAAAGTATCAGGATACATACTGTTCCCAAAATGAAACTGAAATTCCTAAACCCTGTATAAAGTTATCATAGACTTACTGAATGCAGTTTGGTAGCACAAGTTAAAGCTAGAAACAAAACTGAGTTCCAGCTGTGAAACTCATATAGCTTTGTTTTCTTTATACCACACCTTTGAGCCTCTAAGACCTTCCTGTTGAGAAAAATAAGCACTCACTGAGACAGGCACAATGTAGGTCTTTTAAAGGACACCTTAACTTTGCTCTGCTATTGTTTTATGCTAAGAGAATTCCAAATGAAGGTAACACAATGTAATACTACTTTTTGCATGGAAAAAATACAATCCTTACCAGTGCTTTAACAGTGCATGGCTGGGGATATCTGTGGCTATTCTGACCAGCAGAGGCTTGCATTTAGTTTAAAGATGCAGAGATGGTTTTAGTTTTCCAGAGGCAGTATGAGGAAACACAAAGTAACTGTGCTCCCCAAAGCTGCAAGCCAGCTTTTAGACTCTCTGCTGCTGAATTCCAACAGTTATGCTTTTTCTGCAGTTACAAAACTCCTAAGATTTCTAAATTCACATTTTTATCTTTCCCACCACCTGAGAATGTCATCTGCTGTTTACCTCAAATATATCTAACTTCCCATAACGTATTTCTTTGGGATGTTCTCAAAATCCATTTTGGTTGGACTTCGTTTTTCATTTTGTTTCATTTTTGCCTTATTTAGTGATCAGACTGTGTGTAGTGCAAGACACGTTGGTTTTGCTGTACTTTTCCCTTCTGTTGTAATTTGTCGAGCAGAGCGCTTTAAACAAAAAGAACAGTTCTTTGTTTAAGCTTCTGGTCACAATTCTTATTAGTACCCATGGAGTAATAGTTCATGGGGATTAAATCACATTTGACATACTTATTTTTGAACTTATGATACAGCCAGTGCACAACCAAAGATCAAGTTACCCAGAGCTGTTGTTATATATTTTCTGCAGAATATACTGGCTTGTGTAGCAGAATAAATTGGGAGGCATTTTCCCAGGAGATGGTGACTTTCTGACAACAGGTTTTTTCAGGTTTTGGATTTTTTTTTCAAATTGTCAGGGAAATGTGTTCATGTCAAAAGAAGTCCTGTTAGGAATCCTTTTCAGTCTTCGTGTGGAAATCCAGTCAGAGTAGACTCTGATTACGGCATACTTCAAATCAGAGTAAAATGTGGATGAGTGCTTATGCCCTTAAGTATTTTGATGTTGACCCTTTCTCAATCTATTCTTTTAGTGATAGCTCAATTTACTTCTTTAAAGAAGTGTGAGATTTGTCTAACTTACCTGTAGTTTCTAAAAACAAGCTGTCTAAACATAGTAATCAAGGCTTCAGCCATAGTCAATGGAAAGAAATAGCTGGAAGGGGCAGATACCTGTCTTTCAGGATGGCACAAACCTTTCTCTGACGCTGCATGTCCTATGGCTTTAGAAGAAACTTTCAATCACAACAATACTGTCATTCTGTGAAGATCCTGTCTTTAGTAACTTGATGGTATTTTTAACCGAGGTCTTCCAAACTTCAATTAAAAACCTACTCTACCTCTCTTTCTAAAAAGGCTTTAAAGATCTGAATTGCTGGATGCAGCAGAAAAGGAAACTGAGGCTGCAAGCTCAGCTTTCTCTCAAATCAGATTTAATCGCACAAAGAATCCTAGTCTGGGGTTTTCGCTCAAAGGTAATGCTTGGAGCCTGCTGCTGTACTAGCTCTAGACAGATTTTGATCTTCACTGAGCATCCCAGACATAGGTGATGACCCAGTATATCCTAGATAGCCAAATAGAGCTAGGAGATGGAGAATCTTGCACTGATGGCTTAGCAGGTAAAGCTTAGATGATAGTATATTCTTATGTGATGGTAACTCAGGCTCCTGGTGCTTTCTTTTCAGAAGAAACTGGTATAAAAGATAGTTTGCTACTAATTGACACCTGGAGCAGTACTGCTTGAAAATGTTGGTGTCTTTTAAAATGTACTGAATAACATAAACGTTTCAGTTGACTTTTTTAAGAGTCCTGTATTTCTTGTGTAGTGACTGTGTGCAGAGTGCAAAAAATAGAGTTTCAGCTTTTCCTTAGATCAGGATGAATTAGTGAAGAACTTCTTGCTTTAATTCCTGTAGCAGAGGCTTCTTTGCTAAAACTTTTATTTTTTCAGTTCCATTGAGGGTGAATTCAGTCAACATCTGAACTGCGCATTCCTGAAAATCTTGATTTAAAAACATGCAGAATCAATGAGAACACCAAGATTTTAGGCTTGGATCATCTAGTGGCTAGAACATAAGCCTGGAAATTAGGGGACCTGGGTTTAGCTTCCTGCTCTGTCACAGATATTTTATGCTATCGTAGACAAGCCACTTTGCCTTTCTGTGCTTCTTACTCCCACTTGTCAAATACTTCTTCCTTTCTTACTTCTGCAGGATATCATAGAGCGCGTGAAGTGTCCAGATTTTATAGTATTAGTTGCCACAAATGTATCTTAAGACTGTCAATTTTATGCTGGTGAGGGTACATTTCATTAGAGAATCCAACAGAGTTATTTTGCTATTACACTGCTTAACGAGGAGACCCAGCTCACGATTTTGCAGAAATATAGATTTGGGTTTTCTGGAGTTTTGCTTTATTTTGTATCTTTGTTTTATGACAGTGATGGGATGGGCAGGGGTAAGAAACTTCTGGCAAAATTAGAAGATGAGGGGAAGAACCTGGGTGGGATGTGAGGTTGTCAATCAGGGTGTGTGATATCAAGATGTTGGAAGGACTGAGGGCAATTACTTCAGTTTCTGGCAGACATCATCCTAAAACACCCCATTCCTCCTTTACTAGCAGTAGCAGCCACTAGTCATGGTTGTTTTGTTAAGCCAACTGTTTTTTGCCCAACACAACTGTTTTGATATTCCTAAACCCACCTTTGTAATAAAGGCAGCATTACACTCAGACACTTCAGGTTCAATTTCATTTCCTGAGCAAAGGCATCCCTAGCTTACCCAAGCCATATACCCCAAGCTGATATATATGACACAATACTTGTAAGAGACCTGTGCCTTCTTGGAGAGGCAGCTGAAGATCGGTTACCGTAAAGTGTCTTGAATTGCCCAGGGTACCAGTGGTTAGATTATTGAACCAGAGACTTTGTCTCATGTGTCTAGAATGTACCTGAAGTAAACTCAAAATACACCCACAGAGCAAATATTGTATGTCACCCCTATTGCTGCCTGCTCTTCATTATGAACTAATAAGCACTATTTATGATGTTCACTTCTGATTTCTGATAATTGTCATTTTTGGGTTTAAGCTGTTCTTCTGCATGAGCTTTTAGGGATTGAATTTATGGGACATCAGATATCTTAGGTATCTAGTAACCTGACTGGACTTGGAAGCCTTAACATCATTGTAATTCTGCCCCTTATTAACTCCAGTATTATGGAATGCACGTAAGAAGAGGGAGAAGAAATGGGGAAAGAAAGAATAACTCTGTCAATCTAATAACTTTCACCAGCCAAAAGAAACAAACAAACAAAAAATTCCAATTCTGAATAACCTCCAGTGGAGATTTCTAGCCTAATTTGCTCATGATAATGGATGAGTGCTTTTTCCTAATTGGTAGTTTCCAGTGGGAGTATGGACTTTTTTTGTTCTCTGATCGCCCCGGACATTGCTAGAGTAATGTTTCAATTGATAGTCTGGCACTTCACTCCCACTTTTTCCCTCATACTACAATTTCAGAGTCAGTTAAGTCATCTGATGATGCTGTTTAATTCTCCTAAAAATAACAGGTTTGCAGAATGGGACGACTGCTGTTAAGAAATTATAGCCCAACAGAACAATTTGGGCATTATTTTGGATGACACAAATGCTTCTTTTATTTCAAAATTATTATTGTGGTGTTTTCATATAATCTTTGATTAAATTGAGAAGTTAGCTTGAGAAGTAACTATGACCCAGTTCTGTACAAACTGATTTAGTATTGGCAGCGTGTAACCCTATATAATTCTCTTTCAGCTCCTCTATTTTTTTTCTCAGATTAATAAAAAGCAAACATACACAAAAGAAATTAAATTAGTTTTTGGGCAGAAAAACATTTGTATGACAAGAGCACATTTTTGCAAATATCACAGTTAACTCACTTTGTGCTAAGAGATCAGTAAAATTATCTTGAAACATCCAAGTTATATGGAACAAATAATCTCTACCCATAAGATGACAGATACTTTCCTGCCCTTACCCCAAAGGTACATTATCCCATTGATGACTGTCGTGGTTCAAGCCCAGCTGGCAACTTGGAACCACGCACACACTCTCTCACTCCACTCGTCTTGACTCCCACCCCCCGTCCAACCTCTCACTCCCCTCGTCTTCCTTCCTCCCCCCGCTCCCAGAGGGATAGGGAGGAGAATCGGAGGAATGTAACTCCCACGGGTTGAGATAACAGCACTCCAGTAACTAAGGTATAATACAAATCACTACTGATACCAATAGTAATGATAAGAGAAATAACAAGGGGAGAGGACACAACCGCTCACCACCCACCGACCGATACCCAGCCCGACCCGAGCAGCGATCTGGGCCTTCCGGGTGACTCCCCCCAGTTTATATACTGGGCATGACGTGCTGTGGTATGGAATAGCCCTTTGGCCAGTTTGGGTCAGGTGTCCTGTCTCTGCTTCCTCCCGGCTTCCCCTCCTCCCTGGCAGAGCATGAGACTGAGAAAGTCCTTGGTCAGAGTAAACATTACTGAGCAACAACTAAAAACATCGGTGTTATCAGCATTGTTCCCAGACTGAAAGTCAGAAACACAGCACTGCACCAGCTACTAAGAAGGAGAAAAAATGGCTGCTATAGCTGAACCCAGGACAATGACTTACAGGGTTTCTTGTATCTACTTTGAAACATGAATTACCTTGGTGATATTCTTCCATGCTAGAAGAATTACTGGCCAAATGGTAAATCTGAAATGCATGCATTATGAATAGCATCAGTTTTCCCTTCAAAGGTTTTTAGAAACTCTAAGAACACTATGTGATGTGATTATCTCACCTGCAAACTGTTGTGCATTTTCTCTGAAAACTTGAAAACTCATCAACTGGTCTTCTCATCTGGACTCTATGTCTATCACTCTCTTTACCAGTTTGGGGTACACAGCAGGCTTGAACATGTCCTGCTTTTGCCTATCTATTCCGTCTCTTGTAGGACTCACAAGTTGGAAGAGGATGTGACCTATATTTGTGCAACAAATTGTACCAGATGCCATGATGACATCCTAGAGCACCTAAGACATACATATATGCCCAGTAAATATGACATCAGACCCTTGGGAGACCAATGACCTTCCACACAGCTTTCCCTGATATATTTCAAATAGGACCAGGTGCCCTATGAGAGTAACTTAATCTCTTCCAGGGAAAGATTCTTCTGATCTACTTTAGATGGCTACACTGAGATGAAATTAGTTTCATCTTAGATCTTTATCACCTATTAAAGAAAGAAACAGTAATTAGCTTCCTACTGACATTGAAACTGTACTGTAGGTTTCGGTCTACAGATGAGATATCTACATTTAGGTATATAAATTAGTTTTCACAAGCGATAGATGTGTTTAAGCTGTGCATGAGAGTTTGACTGTCAATGAAACTCTGAGGCCATATTCAGTTCCCTCAAAAATATCCAGATCTGTTTCAGGTGATCAAGGATTTCCCACAAGTCCATTTATGACTGGCAGGTAAGACACTGGAAACAAAAGTAATCTGTAGTTTCTGAGCAGCAGATAGAGGCTGAATAGGAGATCACAGAGTACCTAATATGACATTATAAACACCTACAGACAACTGTGACCTGTCTTTTTCACCTGTATTAATTATTGGCTCAATCCAGCTACGTAAGCATAAGCATCTGGAGTGTACTTTAAGCTCCCTGTTTTGCTTTCCTATAACACTGCAGAAGGGTTCAAGTCTGTTATTTGTTCTGTGTTATATCTGCTGCATCATACATATGTCTAGCAAGTACTGTTGCCTCGCACACAGTGCTAGACATTTAAGGATGTGCTACTGAACCAAACCCAAGAATCCTGCCTACTGTAACTGAGAACAGCTTGAGGTCATGGGTCCATTTCATTTGTTGTAGGTGATGGGGGTCTGTTGAAGAAATACATGGCCATCGTGTCATAATACCAGAAATTATACGGAGACAAGCAGATGCACAACTGTGTTTGCTTTATGTATCAGCAGAAGCCAAAGTTTTCATCACAAAGGTCATTGCAAACCTAGATCTGAGTAGAAGGCAAGTCTGAACTTGTTGGATATTGTCTGAGACATTAGCCTTTATTTTGGAGGCCACATCCAATTTGGTAGCTCAGGATTTCAATTGCTCTTTTTCTATACAAAGGTCAGTAAAACTTCAGAGTTCAAATGAGGTAGAAAAGAGCTTTCTTTTGTGCTGACCCTCCAGAGTCAGGATACCTGAGAAGCAGGATATAATAATTTGGTTAGAAGGGATCCCTGGAAGCTATTGGGTCCAACCCCCTGCTCTCAAAGCAGGCCCATAGGTCTGCAGAAGCTTACAAGCCCCATGCGCAAGAGATGTGTGATAAGGCCTAATAGACTGCAGCATAATCATCTTTCATACCCTTTTTGGGTATGTCCAGCTTTAACTGGACAGGTCTTACTAGATAACCTGTGGCTAATCTCCTTATCTGATTTCAGCTCAAATCCTTTCTTTCTTTATTTTAAAACAAAGCTCTTCCAAGCCTGAATTAACTCCTTTTGCCACCTTGCTGATTTTGAAAGGCCATTTCCTATAGTGACATTTTAAATAAAAGAGTGAATATTTTAATTTACAGTGGAGTCTTTGTAATGGTGAAATAAAACAGAATATTGTTGTATATATAGTAGAAAATTTGCACCACACACTTCAATATACAAAGAACAATGAACAAATTTAGGAGCAGCAGGTGCTTCATTGCTTCATGGGAATTCACTGAAAAGGAGCTAAGAGAATTAGGAGTATCATTTGCTAATGTTTAGTCTTCTGTAGCCTTCACATTTAGGTACAAAATCTTTTAATTAACTGAGCAAAACATAATGTAAAAGCAAATTTAAGAATTTTTATAAACAAAGAGATGAAAGTTTAAGCACAGACTATCAGCTGCTATAAATGCAACTCCTTGTCTTTTTCTCTCCACACCAGTTCCCATCAAGACTTCCCAAGTTCTGTTGTAGTCTCCAGCACTGATATTTCTGAGTGAACATTTTACCCATAACATATATTGAAATTATTTTTGAAAACATAGCTATTTATTTAAAAATATTACAGATTTGTAAGTTTTTATAGAGAACAGGTTTTATCTTGAAAGCAGAAGTTTTTGATCTTCAGCCATAAAAACGTTGAGTGCTTCTTTTTGTTATGGAAAATGGAAAAAAAAAGTATTATTCTGAGAAAAACAAAACCATTTTCTGACCATGTCTATTAATAGCAGCTGTTTTTTCTTATTTGAAATACACATGGAAATTCCTTGATGAAAAGTGCAAAATTGTTTTTTTTATTCCTAAGAAATTTCAGGAGATAAATGGCTTCCTTGTATTTCACCAATGTGAAGTAGACCAAAACTGCATACTTGGAAATGCAGCACTATCTGCAGTGACTAGGCACAAAACTATTTGAAACTGCTCATTTCTTTTCCTGGCTTAGCAAAGTCTCTGATCTTTTTGTAACTATAGCAACATAACCACAAGCTGCTCAATTTTAAACACTTTTTGTGCATTGTCTATTTTCTTCCAGAATATAAAAAGATAATGGGATACAGGCACTCTGCTTTGTTTGCCTTGTTAAGCTATATTTAAATAATAAGTAATAAACAGAATGAATTAAAAATCCTCCTGTCTCAAAATGCTTTTAATGTTAATTTTATTTACCCGAAGACTTAGAGGAGATGATACGTTTTCCTTAGTGTAGACCCATCATTCCATTTGAGAAGCCCTAGTGGCTCCCACCTGGTATCCAGCTGCCACAGCTCAAGGGTAGATGTTTGGGAGCTTGTAGATGGCTTAAGTGGAAATGCATCCCTGTGTCTAGGTGACTGAATTGCACTGAAGACTAGCTATATAATTTTCAAAAGATCCTTGCTTCCTGCCTACAAGATGACTGGATATTTCCTTAATGTTAAAGATTCAGGTAATGGTAAGATACAACCTCCTGGAACGTACTGAACAGAACTATGTCAGAGCCCATGAAACTCAATAAGTTGCTTTTTTCCCCCTACATTTTCTTCTCTTTGAGTTTTATTGAAATATTGCAAACAAAAAAATTTGAAGTGGAATTCCAGGATTTTCTTGTCAGGCAGAGTTTTAATTCAGCTGCCTGTTCAGAGGTTTCTTATGCAGTTTAAGAAGCCTTTGTTTTCCAAGCTGGAGTAATGCAGGTTTCCTGTAGGTCTTGTGTTACATTTGCTGATCCCATGCAGATGTCTCAAATAGCATAAAGTATCATGCAGTTCTGCATGTTCTGCTGTCGTGTTTGTTCTCATAATGAAGATTCAAGCTCTATAATGAAGATCTGATAGAAACAACCAGGAGCCAACATCTAGACACATATGTATAAATATATGGCCCTCAACCTGACTTGATACAGTGTATAAAACTGAAAACTAAAACTAAAAGTATTTGAGGCATCTTAAGGTACATGATAAATTGACACAGAGATGACAAATAAAACAGCATAATGAAGAGATTTCCTCCAGAGCAGCTGGAGGTAAAGCAGAATAACCTAGGACATTTCAAACACTATAAACAATTGGGAAACTGAGTAAAGCAGTGGATACTTGTGCAGTGCAAAGAGATTTTGCTCATTCTTTTAATCATGTCAAAGAGATACAAATAGCATGCAAAAGGATAGAACCTGTGAAAAATGCCTACTATTAATACTAAAGTTAAGAAAGCAAAGTCAAACACTTAGCAAGTATCACACAGCTCATCATATTTCTAGTACTGGCGAGAGAACTGGAACATTTTAGGAGTGACAAGTCAAATGCTCTAGTGTTACAAGCCTCAAGCTCACAGCACAGGCCCAGTAAAAGACCTATGCCCTTCCAGTTATGGCAGCATGAGCTCTGATGATTATCTGACCATTCAAGATCCAAAGTGTAAATGAGCACATGTACAGCATGGCCATCCACAGTTTATTTGTGTACTTTCTCTGTAGTCATTAGACTACAGTAATAATAGTAAATATTAATTATAAAAT
>NW_009943173.1:0-11586 GCF_000696875.1 Nestor notabilis
TCCAGCTGGACATTGAGCTGTTGACCACAACAGTCCCTTCTGAATATTTTATAGCCATTGACTGCAGTGCTCTAGTCATGATGTTCATTCTACCACGCTTTGGTGATAGTGACTAGATCGTAGCTTGCTAGCTGCACTGTGGTTTCCAGCTCCTCCTGTTTGTTATCCATGCTGTGTGCATTGGTATAGACCCACATAAGTTGGGCTATTGACCATGTCACCCTTTTTAGAGGAACACACCCTCATTCCTTTGAGGCATTTCACAGGTGTTTCCTGACAGGAAACATATGAAGTGCATTAGAATCCCTCTGTCTCTACTCTTTCACCCCATCTGCTGCTCATACAAGTTTTGATTGCTTTGGAGGTCTTATGGCTTGACTGCTGTGGTCAGCTCCCCATATTGGTGGTCAGACAATTTCACCAGGGAAGTCATTCTGAGACCAAGGAGAAATCTTCTAGAGGACCACAGTGACCAACCTCATTTCCAGTCTAGTGTGCACACCTTTTGTTCTGTTAAGGAAGCACTGGATCTAGATACTAATTCAAGACAAGGGATAAAAATTGTGGAGATATGAAGATTTAGTTTTGACCTCTTATGCTGTTTCCTAAGAAGCACTTTAGATCAGTGGTATGCATGCTTAATGTCCCTGTTGTTCACCAAGAACACAACACTGTTGATACCTGATGTAAAAGACACATCATTAGTAATTTCTCTCATATAATGTTGCCAAACTGTGTTTCCAGGAGGGTTGGGAAAAAGCTGATATAATTGGAAAATTTCCTTGTCCATTAAAATATATAGGAGCTGAGTTTTTAATGCCTGTTTGGAAAGTTTTCTTGTAGGCTGCGGAAGGAGACAGATTAAAGGAACTGAAAATATTTAGCCACGATTAATCTAGAAACATGGTGTTCGCTACAGTCTGCTAGAAAGCTGAGAGCACAGAGCCACCTAACGGCTTCTTTGACTTGCTCCATAACATCTACACTGCCTGGGGGTCTGTCCTGCAGGGCTTGTGGCAAACTACAAATGAGCATTTTCCTCTCTGTAGAAGAACTACTCTTCTTCAAGACATCTATCGTTTTTCAGGTTTCTCTTCTCTCCTTACTATCTCCTGAGCCTAACAGGCCAGCTATGGACAGTACTTCACTCGAGAGTTTTCAGGGAATCTCTGTCTGTTTCTTCAACTCACCTCTCTCTGGTTGTGTGGACAGATGCCACCTTGTGCTAAAGAAGCTTTTGGGCACATAGTCTGGATGTGACACTGTCTGCCAGGGCGTAACACAGGGGACTTGTCAATGCAGCACCTTTCCACATGCAGGAAATTCCCCCGAAAGTGGGAAATTCCCATGGCATATTCCTGGGGCACGCATACACATGCATATGCAGCATATTTGCTGCATATTCCTCCCAGGCTATCTGTCCTTTCCTCCACCCTCTGTAGGCTTCCTTTTTGTGTTGGAGTTTGCCCAGGAGCTCCTTGTTCATCCACACAGGCCTCCTGGCACTTTTGACTGACTTACTCTTTGTCAGGATACATCACTCCTGAACTTGGAAGTGGTGATCCTTGAATATCAACCAGCCTTCTTGGGTCCCTCTTCCTTCAAGGACTTTATTCCATGGTACTCAACCAAGCAGACCGCTGATAAGACCAAAGTCCACCCTCTTGAAGTCCAGGGTAGTGAGCTTGCTGCACACTTTCCTAGGCATCCTAAGAATCTCAAACTCCACCATTCCATGTTCACTGCAGCCAAGGCTGCCCTTGAACTTCACTTTCCTCACCATATGAATGGCACTGATGCTTTCCCGGGAATTGAAAGCAGTAAAAGCAAAAATGCACTATACAAAGACATGGTATAAATATCAGTTGTCAATGGGAAGACACTACATTTCTGATTACAACAAAGGAATGCAGTAAGTCAGTAGCATGGGCTGTTTCAGGTGTTCCTTTCTCTGATGTGTATGGCTTTACTCCATGAAAATATCAATATTAGTTCAAGAAAGAATTCTTGGGGAAAGTGTTAGAAGTAACAAACCTCGAAGTTACTAAACATATATCTTCCCAGGGAGGCCATGAAGTCTCCAGTGGTCTGTATTAGGGAGTATCTAATTGTCTTATAAGAGAAGACCAGAACAGAGGACATCCAGGATATAAGGCAAGAACAACAGTCTGGACATCCTTGCATACTAACTTTGGCTTTCATAGAAGTCAGGTGAGACTTAGATGTCATTTCAGGAGAGAGACTAAACTTGACAAGGTGATGCTTCTCATACATCTCTAAAACAACAGATATGCCTTCCTCCTGTTTAAGGATAAGATGTCATAGCTGTAGCCAAACAAGTGAAAAAGAGGAGAACAAGTGAAAAGTTGGTGAAACAAATGCTGGGAAACTCAGGAAGGTGCCAGCAGTGTCTAGTATCTCCTGAGCTGATTTTTAAACAGACTGCAAAATGTAGCCTCAAACAACCTATCAGCTGAAAATCTTTCCGGCACATAAACAGAACACCTACAGAAACCAACAGCATCTTGTTCAGCTGTTAGTCCTGACATAAATCTCACTTGTGGATGTTAACAGCACTGGAACAGGTTGCTCAGAAGTTGTGGCTGCTCCATCCCTGGCAGTGTTAATTAATGCATGTTTTAATTTTATTTCCTGGCTATATGAATGATATATAAATGAATTAAGATAAATATTGGAACATTTAATACTAAGAAAAGCAGAACTTTGCTGGGGAAGTTTAGCTTCCCATTTCTAACTGGGTCATTTTTTGCATTACACTTAACAATCACCAAGGCAAAATGGAAAAATTCTTGTTCCTGTGAGAAAGCTAGACACCTAGTAGAAGGTCTGTCTGCTAGATACATGTATACATATTAGAAAGGGACTATCCACTCTGTATTTGTATGGCCTGGAAAAATTGGACACACTTTTAACGAGGTGTTTGGTGATTAATCCTAGAACACATTGAAGAAGACTGTCAAAACCAGTGCTAATTGCCAAGAGTCTCTCGGTAATTGCTGACAGGGAAAGTGTGAGTGTTCCCACAAGCTTTGTGTTAACTCAGATCCCAGGAAATGCTTAGCCCCTACATACATGTTCCTGCATTGCTGAGTTGGTGCTAGATATAGATGCTAAGAATTACATAGGTAACCACACACTTCACAGGTAAACAAAAAATTGGTATTTTTCTGGTGTGAACATGTTTAATATTTCTAATACAAACTACTTAAGGTATTATATTTTCTAGCAGATTTTAAAGCTTAATGACTCGGCATGTCTTGGCAGGGTGAATTTGTTACCACATGATATATGCAATATTCTTTTGTACCGCAGGTGCATGTAAATTCTCTATGTGTGGTTTTAGCTGTCAAAAGCATTTGCAGAGCCACACACAAAACACTCATTATTGATAATCCATGTGTGATCCAGAGGCCACACACAAAACATGTAAAAAGTTTTTTCCCTAGCTGCCTGACCTGTAACTACCTCTTAAGTTTGTGCAGATGGTTCTGACCTCAGGAAGGAATTTTCTCACCCATTCTTCTACATCTTTCTCAACCCCTCCTTTAAAATAGCAAAAGATATCATAATTTAGTTGTTCAAGTTTGTTGCTGCTTGCTGTGTAGTTTTATCTGATAAATACACAATACCTATTATGGCTTTATCTTTTTTTGTCTTGTGGTGAACAACACATTTTATACACTGGTATACAGATCAAAGGCCATATCACTTCTTTACAGAACTGGATTCTGAGTAATTTCTACACTTCTTCAAATGGAAATACTTTCCGTAATACAAATCCTGTTCGATAGCTTTAAGTCACTCAAATAACTCTTCTCATACTGCAGCTAGTTGCACGATTTGAGCATATATGAAATCAAAGAGGAAATGCAGCCCAATGTAGCACACAGTATGACCTTAGGTAGAAGTGAAGGCCCGAATTTTGGAGGGCAGGGGTAGTGTGAGCCTTCCTTCACATAGCTTTGCCTCAGCTGCGCTCTTGAGTGTATTCCTGCTCATCCACCCATGATCTCTGTGGAAAGCATCCCGTGGCCTAAAGAGGGTTTGAGGCCTGATGTAATGTATACAGTGTTTTTGCTCTTCTGCATTAACAGATGCGGATGCATGTTCCCATATTTATATGCAATAAAACATTTATTTGTCACTGTTCTTCAGAGATGACAAAATGACACAGTTCTACTTCTCTGCTGATAACCATCTGCAAATCTGTTAACTGTCTACTTACATTGTCAAAGGGAATTTCCCCAGGTTAGGGGAACGAGCCAAGGAAGGGTATGAGTGAGACAAGATTAAGTGTGTTGATAGTTCTGTCCCACATCTGTTCATTTTTTTCCAGTTTTGACGAGCTAGAAGGTGATCAGGAACTTTCTTAATTAAAACTCGAATGCATTTCCAGTTATACCTTTTTGAAGTAACTTGCTGTGTAATTGTATCACAACTGAAAATTGCTTTTTCCCTTCTTCCCCCATTCCCTTGGGGTGGACAGACTCCTCTTCACCTCCAGCCAACAATAATTTGGCTGAAAATACTTTGAAAATCTAGAATACTGAGCTGCTGGCAAGGCTGAAGGGTAGCAGTTAAATTCACTACACCAGACAAATGAACCCATCCACAGTGGCAAGAAACCATAGTTTGGGTGGTAGATCTCACCAGAACTCTCCATTGTTGTGTTCTCTTATCTAACAACTCTAACTTCCTCCCCTTGCTCATTTCTGGATTGACAGCAGAATTAATAACTATTAATTTCAAGTGACATGGTGAAATAGGGTTTGGGAAAGTGTTGTTTCCCAGTGCTATTGCACAGGAAACAAGGAAAATGAGGAGTCTGCCTGTAGATATAGACTGATAATTGACCTGTAAAGAATAAATTTGTAATGTAGACAGGAACAAAAATAGGCACAGATTAAGCAGTGCCAATGTGGATTAAGTTATCTGTTTTAACACACCAAAACAAATAGACAGTTTCTGACAATATAAAAAATAAATATGAACACGTATTTATAAGTTTGATTAGTGCATGCACTGACTGATCCAGAAAAAACAGACAATTTTTTTTCTGAGTCAAATCTAATCTGTTAACATCTTTTCTTACAGGCTCTTTGTGTGTGTAGGTATGACTTTCATTCTGATACCAGTCACAGGAAAACATGGGGGAGCAAGAGGGAAGGAAGGGGAAATGGATATCACAAAACCATGTCCAGCTGGAGAGTAATGGTGTCTGGGAAACAGTAGAGGCCACACAGTTGTTTCTGAATAGCAATCCTCAATTCCCCAGGACTTTTGATAGTCCCAGTGAAGACACCCACTAAGGCTTCTCTAACACAAAAATGCCCTTTTTCTGTGTACTAGTATTGCCATCTTTCTTTGTACTGGATTAAAGAAAGCAGAAGACACCTGTCCAGGATGCACTCAAACTTGAATTAGTGAGCTGTATGGGAAAGGGCAGAAGCTTTTCCAGTTTGAGGCACCTTCATGTTTATTTAACCACACTTGCACTACACTCTCAGGTAGCATAGTCCTGGTCCCCTCCTTCTTCCCTTGTGTATACCTTGTGCCAATGAAGTGCAGTCAGCCACAACATAACACTATAGTAACAGATGATGGGAAAAGCCCTCAACAATCATGCTGTCAAGCTGTGCCATGAGGCACTTAGACATGTCTTAACTCCAAAAGCCCGGCACTTCTTGTTTGATGACACTTAAGGGGTTTTTAAGCCACAAGCTCTCATAGAAACATAGGTCTTCAGCATTGCTAGTTCTTCTACCCTAAATTTTCGATTACTATAATGCAGCAAAAGCATCTCAATGTGAACTTCGAAGTTCCCCAAATCTAGGAGGCAAACAGAGCCTTGTTTGTTTCCTTTTTGTTCTTTTATTACTTTTCTTTTCAAGCCAAGATAATGATTTTTCTTAAACTGATGGAGCTGAGATTTGAATAGTTAGATATGGGGAGGTGGAAATCAAAAGGGTTCAAGACTCCTGTGAATTATTTCTCTGAGTGAGTGTTTTCTTGTTTTTTCTTTGTTTGATGTCTTTTTTTCTTTAATTTATTTTTTTGATTTTGTGATCAGGATTGTTCAAGGGCCTTCCAGTTAAAAATTGTTTATCTTAATCATGCTGTGAGTAAGTAAATGCCTCCAGCCCTCAGTTTGTCCATGTATAAGAGTGGTCTCGCAACACATAGCTCACATTGTGTGCTAAAAAGCAAGCAGCTTCTTGAAGTTCTCAGACGTATTTGCATGATATCTATATAGAGGGAATTACATGGTTCCCATATTCCATGAAATGCTGCCCTGTTTACAGATTTCCTGTTAAGGCGAGGAATAGGAATACTCCTGAACCTCCCTCTGATTGCTTTCTCACCAAATGTAGAGACAAGGAGGAAATCCAGATTGTTTCAACCAGGTCTTCAATATGGATGATGTGGGAGCAAGGATCCTGTTGGAACATGGTATGCTGTTTGGATCTCTGGTCAAGACAGTTTATACTCTTTGAATGCCTAGAGCTAATACCATCTAATTTCCTTATATCTGATTAACTTTCAATGCTTCTCAGCGTTTTGGTCATTGTTTCTCATATTTTTGCTCAGGAGCACCTTAAAGCCTCATGGCAAATAAATTTTGAGTGCACATTTATACCCATACACTTTGAATGGTTTTGGACTTTTAGGACCAGTAGAAAGTACATATCATACCTGTGCTATCTGGAATCACACTGAATTAGAAATGCATGAATCAGTTGCATATAGGCAAAGTTGTTGAAAAAACCCACATTCTCTCTGACTCTGAAATCGCAAAATGAGAAGTTAGTTCTGGAATGGGAAAATATATGGCATAATGGAAAATATATGCTTTGAGGCATAAATTGTCACAGGTGTAAAAGCAGAAAGTGTGGAATTGAGGTTGCCTAACAGAGAAGCTTACCTGAACCTCAGATCTAGTGACAGGCTGTAATCAAACAACCAGACACCCTGCTGTGTCTAGTCCCCTGAAAAAAGAAGTTTGGTTTGGTTGGTGTTTTTTAAAGTTAATATGTCATTTGCTGTATGTTAGTAGAAGTGAACTTACACTACTAAATCTGAACTTGGTTTGTTCTTTTGGTTCATAAAGGACTCATTTTATACAAGTTAAGTGCCATTGTAGACTAAAAAAACCAGTGGTGCTTTTTCTAAGGTGGTTAAAACCTGACTTAGTAGACTTTGCAGCCAATTTCATAGAAAATGATCCTGGTTAAGAAACGTAGGGAGTGGCATATCCTGCCTTTTCCTTGACAGGGACAGAAGGCTACAGTTCGCAAGAGCATTGATGCTCATACAGTGTTCACAGATGAGTAGGACCTGAAGAGGTCATGGGAGGAGATTAGGTCGAAATACCACCCTCATGTGTAGAATGGTACCACCATAAGTGGCCAAGCTGAGTATGAGTTAAAGAAAGACTGGTGCTAGGGTGATGGGAGTCCAAGGGAGAGAGGAGCATGAAGACATTGGCCTCCTCTGTAAAAGAAAGATGGGATTTCAAATTATTTATGCAAGAGGAAATAGTTCATATGCATTTGTTAAGCATTTCAGTTAAATGATCGGTAAGAAAACATCTGACTGTGCCAGGAGTTCCTACATCAAACAAGGCACAAAGCTGAAAGCCGCTACCTCTCACCAGAGAACAACAATCCTCTTCCTCCTGTTCATTTCAAGGACTGTTTGCTTTCATCTTACTTCCCTGTCAAAGTGAAACCAATTTTAGAAACATAGCTATTGGAGAAAAATCTAGAGTTTATGTAGTTACAGATGTGCCAGGTCCTGGCATATCTGCAAAAAACTTGAAAAAAGTTCAGATAAATAATGGTTTTCCTTCTTCAGGACTTATTTTGCTCCACTCCACTCCAGACACGGAGAGCAGGAAATTGGAATACATCCACTGCTCTCGGTATGCTAGCACTGGTAGCATCCCCTAGAGCGGCAGGTATTAACTCCTGGTGTGCTGCAGAGTAAGAGGGAACTACTTCCCTTTGCAAAGCACCAAAAGAGCTCTGCCTGTTCAGCAGCATTCCTCTGCACAAAGTGTGGCTGAAAAAAAATCTCACTGAAAATGATTTAATGAAGGCTTTCATCAGCATAAACCTCAAGGAGGAAAGGGTATTAAAAATATGACATAACATAAATGTTTAAGTCATTGATGAGCCCACAGGCACACAGAGGCCTGGGGTCTCTATAATGATTTGTCTCTGAAGACAAGGAAGGTGGGTATGATATCATTGGGGTAAAGTTGTGACCCAAAGCAGATGACCAGCAATGACTGTCCATATCAAATGCCTACAGTTAGGAAGAGCTTACCTGCTAAAGAAAATGTGGGTAAACTCAGCTAAGAATGAGAGGCCAGGTTATCCAGTATTTTCCACCTAGTTCAAAAAGGTGAAGTAGTAGAGGTTTACAACCACTCCAGCCTCTTTATGGTATTGGAGAACCAAAGGCTGATGTCTGCTTGGTGCACTTCTAGTAATTTGCCATTCTAATACAATAAAAGTACAAGTTATAACTGAATACTTCAACATTTACTCTTAAATAAATAAAAATATAGGAAAATGTAAGGGCAAGACTTTCAGACTCAAGGCTCCTTAGTTCTGTGTCTTAGTCATGCATTGCCCAGGTCCAATGTTGTTAAAATATTCTGTTTATTGAATATCCTGAACAAAAAGATGTTCCGTTATGATGCACTGCCCAGTGAATTTTGTCTTTCCTTTTAACTCACTAGCCTTTGGATCACACTCAGACTTTGTTCTATCACAGAAAAGCAAGCATGGATCAACAGAAAACTTCCAAATTTGATACAGTACAGCTCAGGTGCGAGAATTTCATTACATTGGCACTGTTCCCACTTGTGTGAGGATTAGCCGAGGCTGAGACGTAACAATGCAGCCTCACCCCTGTTTAAATTACTGAAGTCTTCAACTCAAAATGTCAGTTTCACAAGTGGAAAGTGTACAGCAAGGAGGTGAAAACTCAACATGGGGACTTGGAATTACGTTAGGCATTTCATTTTCTCTTTTCTTCTCTGTAAGTTAAAATGTATTTGATTATTTGCCATTGCTATATATTTAAAGAATGTCCTTGAGATACACTGGAAATGATAATCTGGGGCTGGGGGACTGAAGGGCTAAAAATCAATATAAAATGCAATAGCTTGCAATATTTACTGCTGGGTTCTTTAAAATTTCTCTTGAATGCATAGAATTTCAGCAGGTATCTTAGTATGCATATAAAGCTGTAAGTAGATAAAAGAATGAGAGCAAAGTATTCAGAAAACTGTCATCTAAAAGATGAAACATGCAGTGTCTGACCAGATTTTATGACTTTTTTTAGCCTTAAGATTAGCTATGAGGGAAATAAATGATCTATTTTGCTTATTTTTCTCCCCTGAGAGATTTTTTAGGAAAAGACTCATAAGAAAGCATATATTAATTATGTAATACTTATTCTGTGTTCTCACTGTACTGCAAAGAGCTTTTGAAAAAACACCTAGAAATTCAGAAGATTGCATTATTTCATTCTTCCTGTCTAGTTTCATGTCATTCAATGTAGATGAGTGTAAGTTCCTTGTGTGATGAGTACTTGCTGTTACTAATCCAAAGGATAGAAGCATTGGGATGCAGAAAATATGAAAATATGTCACTCTGTAGGAAGAATTTTATAAAATACCTAATGTTACATTACAGGCTTTTATGTATACACAAAATTATATGGAAATACCACTTTGGTTTTACAGGTAAGTAAAACCAAAAGAAGTTAATTAATACGGTTCTTAAGAGTTTGATAGAGATACTCCAGTATACCCTTTCCAGAAGCATTTAAGTTTTCTACATCAAAAGCAAAGACACAGGATAATAACTAAGTGTTTGTAAGGAGTAATATTAATATCAGACCAAAGGCTGTGTTTGCTTTTAGTAGGAACAAAACCACTCCTCAAAATTAAGGTTATATTACTTGACCAAATAAGTGAAACGAGCCCAAATTATCATGAGCATTTGATCACAACAAAAAAAGGATTTGATTTTCGATTAAAAAATTTTGGGAGTGTTAGAAATGCTGTCATCTTCATACTTGCAAACTAAAGTAGTTAAGATTTACTCATAGATAGAGATACAGGTAAACCTAGGAGAGTAATGAATTTTATCCCGTGATTATTATGATATAGGACATCAACTTAAAGGTATGCAAAGTGTCTTGACTTCAGCTGTAAGAAGCTTTATTTCCTGCCTGACAACCAGTACATAAGATGGACAAAATTGCCTTCAAACTAAAGAAATAGAAAAAATATACACAAAAAGCTGAGGAGAAAATTATGCTTAAAAAATGCATTCCATTCATTATTAATTTTCCTTGTTTATTCTAAAGGCATTTTAGTTTAAAGACATGGTAGAATCATATAATCATTTAGGTTGGAAAGGACTTTTAATATAACCAAGTCCAACCATTCACATAGCACTGCCAAGATGACAACAAAACTATGTACCTAACTGTACAAGAAATCATATTTAGACAAAAAAAAAAGAACATAAAAAAATGAAGGTTAGGGAGAAAGCAATAGCAAAGCATAAAATAGGGTAACTTAAAACTGTAAAGTGACATACAAACATTATCAACACAAAATTGGTAAGGTAAAAGATACATAAATCTATACAAATGAAAAAAGAAAAAAGCACAGAAATTTCAAGTTGGCTATGGAATCCTGAAGAAAGAATGTAGATGTAGATGAAAATGAAGAAAGAAAAAATAAGATGATAAAGAAAAATGAAATCATCATAGAAGAACAAAGTAACACTTAGTTGAGTATTAAAGTACAATTACATGGCAAATATCCACAACTCACGTTTATAAAATTGTACCAGGTACAGAGAATGTAGCGACTGCCATGGCCACCACCTCTGCTGCTAGCTGCGTCACGACTCCTCCTGGCAAAGGCAAAACTCCCACCTCGAACAGAGGGAGTGGCCCAAGTGCTGATTCCAGTGCTAAGACAACCCTTTCCCTCCCTGCCACAGCATTGGTGACACTACTGCTGATGACTGCAGAAGGACCGACAGAGCCTGCGCTCGTGATCTGAACTCAGGAGGGGAGCTCACTTGAGGTGTCTGCTGGGAAGGAGGAGATGAGCCCCACCTTCCCAACACCCAGGCCCAGCACTACTGACACCAGCATGGACACAGCGAGTGGCACTGCTGCCTCCCTGTCCCTCTTGCCCAGCTCAGCAGCAACGAGCCATTCCTCCTCCTCCTTCTCACCTGGTGGCTTCACAACTGCCACTACCACCCCACAGCAAAGCAGCACCAGCGACAACACTGAGGAAAGCTCAGACACCACATCCCACCCATCCACGTCACTCGTGTCCTCTGCTCCTTCCTCCGCTCCTGGTGTTATGGGCATTGGGTCAGGCACTGTGTCAACAAATGCCCTGACACATGCTCCAGCTCCCAGTGCTCCAAGCTCCATGCCATCAGCTTCCACCTCCAGCATGTCTCCTGCTGCAGCGACTACCGTGGCCAGCCGTTAATCCACCCCGACCGGCCCGGGGGT
>NW_009943173.1:11640-37948 GCF_000696875.1 Nestor notabilis
CCCGGGGATCCCCTTGCCTGCCATGGCCACCACCTCTGCTCCTAGCCGGGTCATGGCTCCTCCTGGCAAAGGTGAAGCTCCCAACATGAATCCTGAGAGCAGCCCGGCTGCTGATCCCAACACCAAGACGACCCTTTCCCTCCCTGCCACATCATTGGTGACCTCCTCCATGACATCAGTATCTTCTAATCCTTCCTTTACTGGAACTTGCTGTGAGTATTTTAGTGCATTACACTAACGTTATTTATACATGTTATATATAACATATATATTACACATATTATATATGTTATATGTGGTTTTAAGAATTCAATATAATTTTCATTTATTCTATCTATTTTCCTTTGTAATTTTTTACTTTTTCAGTATTTCATTTAAGTTGGGATTTTATTCCAGGATTATGAATTGAATATATGTTTTGTACTCTTCAGCTTCAATCTGGAATTATATTAAAAATGCACATCTTGTCATTATGCATTATGTTGTGCTACAGAGGTAAAAGGCTCTGTAATTTTGTTGTACAGGTAATTTATGTTGCTGGGAACTTTAACTGACTTTTAGTTTCATTTCAAAATTCTCTTTTATGATATATTGGAGGCAGTTCCTTCCTTGGTGTATTCTATGAAATTTATTTGGTGCTAACTCACCAAACTGGTGCCGACTCAGTTCTTGTTTATTTCAATCTCTGGATGTAATTTCAGAATGGGAAACCTGAGAGAACCACCAAAAATTCATAATTTGTGTTTTGGAGACATCAAATAATGTACATTGATGTATGATTTACATCTATAGAGCAAACAGTTTATTTCTGATTTTGTGGGAGAATAAGGGGAAAGGCTGAAACAAGCCCTATAAAAACTTAACAAAAAATGGTATTAGTTTAATTTGTAATTTTTTGCATCAATATTAAATGTGTAGAATTGCAGAAGTGAAATGAACCGCCCTCAGCTGCATGAAACTTTTCCCTTTGCAGTGCCAGTGTCCATCAATGTTCAGAATGTGACTGGGGATGCAATACAATTCAGCTGGACTGGTGGCGGGAAAGGCAGCCTGTACACCATCTCCCTCATGGATGGAAACTGGGAGATAAATAAAATGACTACAAAAGAGACAAAATCTGTATTTGAACATTTACTTCCTGGTCACAAATACACAGTATCTGTGGCAGTATTATCTTGTGCTGAGGACAGTCGGACTTCAGTTAGTTTCCGAATAGGTATTTCCACAATAATCCTGTCATTTCTTTTTAATGAATATACAGTCAGAATATCTTTTTGCAATATGATTTGGATTTAATTTCATGGACTATTATTCCTGTCAGTCATCTTTATTTATCTGACTCATCCCCTTACTTGGGTAGGACTACTTGCATTAAGCAGGAGTTTGCAAGACTAAGTGCTTATTCTGTAAAATTTATGACCATACTCTATTTTTGAACCAGATAATTCTGTACAGAAGTCAGGATATTTTGACTGTAAATTTAACAGGAAATAATCTGCTAATACTTGTGGTAATTATTCTGGTGAAGTTTAGGTTGTACATGTTTTTGTGAATGCAGGCGGTCCTTAATTGTCATTGTTATCTTTCTAATTTCATCCTAGGATATAGACATTAAGACAGGCTTTTTAATTGTTATTTTTCTCTTCAATGCTTGTGCTGCCAGATTACAGAGGGCATTTTTATTATTAATCCCCAAATGCACAACTTTTAGTGAATGTCATCCCAGTGCTGCATCTCCAGCCTTAGCTTCAACCAATTCTTTCTGGAAGACATCTCAATTCTCCCCTGTATTAATGGCACCTTCTAACTTTGTGCCATCAGCAAATTTTATGAGCAAACACATGCAATTGCTGGCAAGGTCTGTAGGAAATGTTGATCAAGTTCTACACCAGGACTGATTCTCAAGGAACACCCCATTAGCCAGTTTTTTAGACAAATCTTTTTCCACTAAAAATTCAACACTTGGCACTGTATAGTATTGTTTTCCAATTTCTTTCTATTGGAAGAGATCTGAAAGTCTTCTTGTCAAAGGAAGCTACTAGGTTATTTTGGCACGATCCTCTTTTGGTAAAGCTGTATTGCACTTTATCATACTTGGTCAGTGGTTGAGGAAATGTTCATGGCTTCTTTTAATATTCTTTGAAAGATCTAACTTGCCTTTTAGCAATTGTTACTTTCTTTCAGCGTTTCTTGACCTCTAAAATATAATTGTCTTTTTTTGTGATCCTTTTTTTCACTTCTCTAGTGAATTGTCTGACCATTCTCAAAACCCTTCTAGGGCAATTATTCCAGCAGTTAAACATGTGGTTCCTTCGTATGGACTTACCCTTTATCTTAGGCTTTAGGACCAGGGAATTCTTCATTATTTCTATTAAAATCTTTCAATATCTCAGTCCACCAGCTTTCATTTATTAGTTTCTCTATTTAAAAAAAAAAGCAACCCACAAACTTTTGTTTTCTTTTGCAATCTGCCCTACCAGAAAAGTGTTTGAGAGCCAATTGAAAAGAGCAATAAAGACCAAGTCACCTGGATTTTATGTGGAGTTAAAGATTATCTTCAACTCTGTGAGAAGAACTAGTGCTGCACCCTGTGGCTAATAGTATAAAAACTGCAGTAACATTCTTTACTACTGTTTTGAACCATTATAAATAATTCAGATTAGCCAGTCCGGACAAGCGTACTGAGCTTTTAAGACTCCATGATGCATATTGTTTTCAAATGAAATTGCAGGTGGTTTTTACTTCTGAAAAGTCTATGTAGTTCAGTTGTACAAGCTTGTAACAGTAGCACCTCTATCTTTAACTCCCATACGAAATTAAAAGTTCTCATCATTATTTGAGTAAAGTTCTCAAAGACCACCTACCCACCCATCACCTGCCTCTCTTTTGATGTGCTCCAGTTTTATAATCTGCAGTTCTAAGTTCTCCAGGGCAAAAAGAACTCCTGCTTAAGTGATTCTTTGGCTGTGATTAAATGTTTTCTCCTATTTAATAATTTTCTTACTAGCAACAATCACACATGCACAGAGGCAATTATCTTGATTTTTAAATTTATTTTACAGATCCTGTTTCCTGTTTCAACAGAACTGAGCTTTGCTTACCACAAAATACTGCCTGTCCTGACTTAAAATATATTGTATGCTCACGTAAGTTTTACAGAATTTTAAAATTTCTTTATTCATAACTATGGGATGTTATTTCACAATATAATATCTTTCATGAGTATTTTGCCATCAGCTTTATTATGTCAATTCACATAGCATGTGAAGTTCACGCTTTTTTGGTAAGGAAGCTGCCTTCATCAAATTTCAGTGTGAGCTACCAGCTCTATTTTCAGTCTGGACTTTTCTATGTAATGCATGCTTCTTTTGGCTTAGGGCTTATCCACCTACTCAAGAGGATTTCAACATACTCAGTGCCTTGGAAAATGTAATAAATCCATCTTGTTTCTGCTGAAATCAATGGGAGAGTGGCTGTTGAATTAAGGACATGCATCTTGAATAATGTAGGAATGACTAACAAGTTGTGAGGATTGTGATTGCTGACAACTGAAGAAGAGATTCAACTCCGGAGGTTCAGAAACCAGTACATTAGATACACATGATACACTTTCCTATTATTTGATTAATTTCTGTTTATATCAAATGGTATTAGAAACACACGATATAATAAAGTCCAAAAAGCAATTGCGGAGTGACATTGTGAGATGCACCTAATTATTTAACTTTCTATTTTTTCCAGATTACCAAGCATTTGCCTGCAGTGTTTTGTTAAAAGGCCAGACGTTTAATCGTACACTTTACGACTCTGATAGTGAAGGTTACAAAAAAATGTCTGAAAGTATCAAAACACAAGTAAGTTGTTGCAACCTTCTTTGTCATCATGAATAACTAAGGAAAGTTATGTGGTTAGCTACACAGTCTCCTAGATTCATTGTTAAATCAAGATTGTGACAGAAGAAAAATATAACCCCTCAGAAGAAAAAGATAATCGCTCCTTGATAAAACAGTACAGGAAGCACAACAACTGTCTTGACTGAAGGACGGAAAACCAATGAGGGGTATTTTCTCTAACTCATTCTCAAATATAAGATACTTAGTGAAAGACACTTTGAAATTATCTTTTTATAAGCAAAAGGAATACCCCTTTTTATCTGTTTTCTTCCACTTCATTAAAAACATGCATTCGGAGATGGAAAAAGAATAGTATTCAAAAATAACATTTCAACACTGTCCTGGGTTCAGCTACAGCAGTCATTTTTTCTCCTTCTTAGTAGCTGGTGCAGTGCTGTGTTTTTTGACTTTCAGTCTGGGAACAATGCTGATAACATCGATGTTTTTAGTTGTTGCTAAGTAATGTTTACTCTGACCAAGGACTTTCTCAGTCTCATGCTTTGCCAGAGAGGAGGGGAAGCCAGGAGGAAGTAGAGACAGGACACCTGACCCAAACTGGCCAAAGGGGTATTCCATACCACAGCACGTCATGCCCAGTATAGAAACTGGGGGGAGTTACCCGGAAGGCCCAGATCGCTGCTCGGGTCGGGCTGGGTATCGGTCAGCGGGTGGTGAGCGGTTGTGTCCTTTTCCCTTGTTATTCCTCTTATCATTATTATTGGTAGCAGCAGTGGTTTGTATTATACCTTAGTTACTGGAGAGCTGTTATCTCAACTCGTGGGAGTTACATTCCTTCGATTCTCCTCCCCATCCCTCCGGGAGCGGGGGGAGGAAGGAAAAGGGGGGGAGTGAGCGAGCGGCTGCGTGGTTCCAAGTTGCCGGCTGGGCTTGAACCACGACAAACACATACTTGGAAATATGGGACCTTTACAAGTGTGTCCTGTTAGTCCAGATCACTGTCAATTTGTTTCCTGGCAGCAGTTGCAAGACTGGAGAAAGTTTTGAGGGGTTCATATCAGGGAGGAACTGAGGAGGGGAAGTGGAAGCTTACAGACCCTGGGTGAGCCTGGTAAAGCTGACACGCAGAAGCAGTGGTCCACCGCTTAGCTGTCTATAGCAGGATGCTAAAGAAAAGGACTAGTAATTTACACACCTCCCAGGAATTCTGATGTTTATAAGCCTGTTGTAAAGGTAAAACTACCGTGAAATTGGGGTAGACTGCTCTTAAATAACTGGCATAGAAAATTATTTTCTAGTGTACCATACCTTCTAGCTAAGAATCTCCACAGATTTCATAAGCAGTAATTAATTTGTTCTCACAACACAAAATCAGAAGTAACCTCGTCCTTTGATTGCTAGCATCTCCGTTTCATGGTGGTTACAATTTATTTTAGTAAATTTAAAAAGGCTTCCTCCAACCTGACTAAATGCAACAGGAATCCTTTTACTATGTTTCAGTAAGATTTCACTCAGGTTTTATGCACTATGTCAGCATGACTTTTTATAAAATGGCTAAAACAAATAGAGGCTGTACTAACAGCACTGAGAATTATGGTGAATGCTCCAACCCTGGCAGTGTTCAAGGCCAGGCGGGACACAGTCTAGCAGGAGGTGTTGCTGGCCATGGCAGGGGGTTGGAACTAGATGATCTTTAAGGTCCTTTCCAACCCAAACCATTCTATGAGACTATGATTCTAAAATGTAGTCAATTTCTGTGTTGGATTTTAATGTGAACTTAGTGCGATGTGTAGTTTGGGGTGGGGGTTTATCCCACAGAGAAAAATAAATGCAGACAACTCAGCAGTGACTCAGAAACAAGGTTCATTATCATCCATGAAACACAGTAATCTTTTAGACTTTTCAAGTAAAATATCACATTTATCCACAGCAAGAATATACCTTTTTCTTATTGGGTTGAATCAAGCACCTTGTTTTCTGTAAAGATTAGTCCTGACAGAAATGTTTCAACCAGTCTTACGTAGTTAGAAGGGAGGACTGCTTGTTCTTGCCCTATATCCACATGAAGCACTGGGCAAGACCATACTTTTGGGCAAGACTGTCCTTTTGGAGACATCAGCGTAAATCTGAAATCATTTTAATTGGTGTAATGGGATTATACTTAGTTTATGCTAGAATGACTGAGAGACAAATCACACCCTTGTCTCTCTTTGTATAGTTACTGTGTAATGTCATGATTTTGATGATCTGGTGACAAAGCATTTCATCTGTTCTAAACCTCTAACATCAAGTTTTGTGCTGTTAGTGTGTGCATGACCATGCCTGAAGTTTAGTTGCACATGTTGAAAAAGCTAGGGGACACTGAAGGTATCTTTAGAAATGTTAGGTGCACTTTTTACATTTCAAATTTTGTACAGTCAGGGTCCCACATGGGTTTGCAACCTGTGGAGGAGGATTGCTAGTTTCAGTGCATTATTCACTGATAACTAGGTAAACAGATTACTGCTTTGAAAGTCAAACTTGGATTTCATATTTTCAATCACAGAGCATGCGTTGTTCTGGAATCCTCCTTTAGTAAGTTTTTAGTGGTACAGATAAAAATTACTGTCATTATTCATTTATTTGTTATTCTAAAGTGATTACCCTGAGAGAATGATAAAAATGGAAAAAATTAATATCCTGCTGTGTGTATGCTGATGTGTGCATCCTGCTCTGCCTCAGTTGACTAATATATGGAACAAATATTGATTTCAATTTACACAGGTTGTTACAGAAATGCGCATTAAACTGAAAGATGACCACTTCGATATCATTATGCTTGGATTCAGACCTGGGAGTGTGATTGCTTATTTTATTTCTCTATTCCAAAACCAAGACTCCATTGGTGTGAATGTTGTGCAGGCACACTTAAGTCAAATACTGAAGAACAAGTTTGGTGACCAAACTGAAGTAACTGTACAATGTAAGTGTTGTTGAAACAGCTTTTCTGTGATGGTGTGGGGATTAAAGGGTCATATCTCCTGCTCTTCACAAAAGATGATAAATTAATTTCTTTTAAGAGATTCAATTATTTCAGATGACCTATTTAAACAGTCACAGAATAGATAGTCTAGATGTCATGTAGATTATGGATCTGTTTAAAAGAGCCACTAGACATACCCAGTTCCAGACTTAAAGGATGGGTGGGTTCTCTTCACATAGCAGGAGGGCAAGGTGAGCTTGTTATTGCAGTGTGTATCACCTTTCTACCCTCCATGCTGATCTTACATGATTGGCTTTCAGTGGAGAAGGGGATGAGGAGACTTCTTCTGTAGGGGCCTCTGCAATACTTCCCTCCGGATAGAGATGTGATGGAAGGGTTCACCTCTTCCACTGGACAACCCGCAAAAACCTTTGGCCCCTGCTTCCCTGGCCAGAGGTGGTGTGGACTTGGCAACACAAAGTACTGCAGAGATGCAGAGAGGCTGATAGGAGAAACTGTGCAGGATATTAATCCAAAATACAGTATCTGTCATGCTCATGGTAGTGGTAATATGCTTATTGCCCAGAGCTCCTGTGAGCTGTGGGCTTTTCATGCAACGCAAATGCTCCTTCTGCTCCAGTTAACACCCTCTCTTCATAAAATGTTGGCTAGCATTATAATTCTGTCTATGTGCCTTTCCACCACATGCATCTTTACCACAGAGATGAGGTGTGCTTACATGTGCTACAGGCCTTTCATTGCCTTTATCTGGCAATCAGAAAGCTTTCCAGTTTTAGCTTATCAGTTTAGAGACTGGTTTCAGTGGACTGTCTTGTGGAGCAAGACATGGGCAGGTGTGAGTACAGCTGGCAGATCAGGTCCTGATTAATTTCACAAAGTTCCCTGTGCAAGTATAAGGAGGACTGTGAGGGTTAAATTATGTACAGCTCCATCTCATGGCCCATTTTCACACCTTGGACTAACTCTTTGCTGAGGTACAGACTGGAGTTCTCTCCTCATAGAACCTTCTGGATACTTTCCACCAAGCAAATCCTCAGAGCTGATGATTATGGATGTCACCACTAGATCACAAGGATGTTCATAGAGAGAGAGGTCCATAAAATTTTCAAGTTATCAAATCTTTACTACATACAGAAATATTTTTAATATTATTCAAAAGTTCCAAAGCTGCCAAACAGCAAAATGCAGCTGTCACTTAGGGCTCTAGGCTTTCTTGCACCTACTAGTCTGTAGCTAACATTTCTAAAATGTGTTTTAAATTTCCAGCTTTCTCTGCTCAGTCATCAACTGGAAAAAGTTCCATCTGGAAAGTGGCAGTGATTGTCCTTGGAGTTTTACTTGGAGTTGCATTAGTACTGATTTTTCTGATAACACTCGTTTACATTTATATGAAGAAAAGATCGGGTGAATATTTGGTTGGACCCAAAGGACTCCTGGGAAATTTTGTTTACAAGCACTTATAAGTGATCAGTTTCATTTACATATTTTGAGTAAAGGGGAAAATTAATATATTTGTCTTAAATTCTATGTTAATTGTACACGTTAACTTCAGATAACCCTACTCTCTCCTTCCCAATGTCCATCACCAAATTCCTGAGCTCCTCACAACGTTTAATGAACGAATCATCCTTTTAACATTGTCCTCAGGTATGGAGCAGGGAATTATCTCCATTGTACATGTGAGGGACAGAGAAACATCTGTTATGACTATCAACTATAGGTATTGCAATGATTCCTAGCCATTGGGTATAAAGTGTGACATAATCCAAACTACTCAATATTCTCATATTTAGATGACACAGCAAAGGGAGCAATTGATCTTAATACCTATGGTAAGTTACCTCAGTTCACAGAGCTGAGCCCAGAGTCATCCTGTGGGGCTTTATGCATTTGGGTGATTCACCTCACCTGAGGTTTTTATCACCATATGAAGATGCCTCTTTCCAGTGACTGCAGAATGAGCCCAGGGCAATTAGTGTTCTAGTATATGCAGGTTGGTTAGGAGTCTTTAAAGAAAGAGTGATAGAGCTGGGCTATGTGGACTTGCTATAGAAGTTTCTGGAGGAGCAGGAGTTTGATCTGGAGGGTTCTTAATTCAAAGTTAGTTTCTTTAATTGTTGGGCTATGAGGAAACAACTTCCTTTATGTGAAAAATGTATAGTATGCTAAATACAGGTGTATGTTAATAGGAAATCAGTAATTGCACAGCCTTAACATGTTACTAGATGGGGGAAGGGAGAAAAAAGATAATTTGGGCCAAAGTATTTTGCTAATCTATTTTTACCTGGCTAAAATGGTTGGTTGGGTGAGGCTGTGTCATACAGTGCCATTTTGTCTTGCTCTTCATGATCCCAAAGTAGAGTCTGCTAAAAGCAGCCTGAAGGATCCTGTGGCATTGGACCGTATGTTGTGCTTTCGGGCATGAAAAAGAAATGACCTTTATCTTTTTTCACCCCTCTTAGCTGCAATCCCGGTAAGGTTACAGTCTGTTTCTCCTGTGATATATTTTTTCTGCTTGGAAAATATTGTTGAACAAATGATAAAGGGCAGTATATTGCTGTGCATATTTGCAATGGAATGTATGTATTTCATCTCAAATCAGTTCTCTCTGTGTCTGTGTATTTTGTCTGTATGCCTATGCTCAGCATTCATGTTGAGGCACTGGATATCCTGTAATGTTGAGGCTCTGGATTACACCATTTGAGCAGTTCAGGCCCTTTGTGGATTATGTTATCGTTAGTTGGCAAGGGTTAGAGTAAGGAGGCATCTAGAATTGTAGCATACTGTGGGACACAGCAGATAAAGGACCTCAGCAGGAGAAACCTTGCTGAGAACCCTTGTTAAGCAGAAGGGTGAAGCCATCTTATGAGCTGGCCTTCCTACAGAAAGGTTAATTTAGTTCAGGCTGTATCATCACCCTGATAAGGGAAGTCACATTCAGCCTTGTTCCTCTGTTCTTCGCAGCAGTGTCACTGTGAGGCCAATGGGCTGTGCTGGTTGAGAAGGGATGGCTGTGCGAGTACCTGGGGTGTTTTTGCACGCAAAGTTGCATTGGTGGATTATGTTCCTGTCTAGAATATTATCTCTTTTTTTGCATGACTTGTTCTCCCTTTCCTTCCATGTAGTATCAGCTTGGCTGTCCCTCTGCTCAGGTCTGGGGTATGGAGTCACAGCCCACCTCACTGATGGAAAGTCAGTGTGATTAGTATTCATTAAACTTATTCTATGTGGGTTTTGAATATAGCTAGCTCTGGTGCTGTATTCACTGAGCAGTCACTTGACAATATATTCTGTCAGTAAACACAAGTTCTCCAATGAGCTATTGTTGAAAATATAAATGAACTCTCTTGCTTCTGTTAATACCATTTTCTTTCTCTCTTTTCTTTTTTTTTTCTTTGGGGGGGGGGTGAGGGTGGGTGGGTGTGAGCGGTCTACTTTGAGTAGCAAACTCTTATTGTTACTAAACCTTTCTGGAGTTCTTTCAAATATTGTTGAAATAAAGACCATGTACAGCTGGCTTGTACTGTGGAATCCTGGGACCTGTTTATGCAAAATATATTTAAACTCTCTGAAGAAAAGCTGCATTTTAAGTTATTTTCCCCAAAAGTCTTTACAAATAAAATCTCTATTTTTAAAATTTTGCATTCCAAAGGCATCTGCTGTTCTGTCATGTAACTCGAAGCCTTTTCTACCTGCAGGAGGGGAGGGTGGCCAGTACTATCAACAACGGAGCTAACCTTAGTCCAACATATGATTGTATATAGAGGTATGATCTCTCTGAGCTAGATTAAACAAGAGAAGCCAGATCTAATAGACATAGCCTTATTTTTACCCCTACTCCAATAAAAATCCCCCTATTCCCATACTGTGGTGCCTAGACTCTGAGAACTCTCTAAAAATGAGAGCAGGAGTAGCCAGATCTCCCCTTTTCACAGGATATTGCTTCCTCACTTCCAAGAAGCATTCAGACAGGCTTGCGCACACTCCCTGCTCTGAGGGATGCAGACACAGCAAGCGGGACAGGGAAATAAATCAGTCTGCTGGTAAGATACCCAAGAGTACCTAGGAAGCTGGCTCCTGTTGGTATCAGTGGGATTTAAGGAGACCTTTCATCTTTGTGGGTCAGGATCTATATGACTAAGAAAAGGCACTTTGCTTGTTTCAAACAGTCTTTTTAGCCCCTGGTTGACATTATTACCCAGAAAAACTTCAGCTGCTCTGGCTTCAAGAGACAGGGATGAACCAGTGTCTGAATAGCAGAAGTACCCAAGTCTGGTTTCCTAGGGGCTGACTTCCTGCATGCTTTATACCTCATCACTGCAGTAATGCACCTTCTCATTAATCTTTTGTAGGTCTCATCCTATGGTGGGTGGTGTTAGTCTGTGCTGTTCAAGTTTTTAGCTAGCTTCTAAGTGCTGGTCACTTAAGCTACTGTTCTCTTCATGCACATTGTGATCAAGACCAGGGTCTTAGGAAATACTGTGTTCTGTTCTTACCGAAAGCCACAGCAACCTGCCAGCTGACTTCCTGGTGAGACTGAGGCCCCAGCCAGCCAGTCTCTGGCTTCTGTCATGTCGTATGATGGCCCTGGAACTGATGAGATGAGACTCAAGTCTTCTGTTGAGTTTTAAATCATTTCCCTTTTCCACAGCTTATCATTCCAGTTGCTGTAAATAACCAAAAGCTTTGTTCCAGCTTCATAAGTTATGAGACATGATGAAAATTACAGTACTATGAAACCAGTACTCAGCTGTTGCACAGCATTCCCATGGGCATAGGCAGTTTGGGACTGGATCTTGTCATGCCCATGGAAGAGCAGGTTGTGCAGTCACCATCTTCTATCCTACTGGGATTGTACTGGGATTGTGTTGGCTATACTAGGAATTTCCCTTAGTGCTCTCGTCATTGTAACTTGTGATGGAGAATGGGAACTACACCCTCTTTAAAAGGGAGGAGTAAAGCAATAGGACATGCTCTCAGATTGAACAAGAGAGGCCTGGGAAACACCAGGAATTTCATCTCTCTCTTATTTACCTCCAGCCTGTGAGCCAGGTGCCAGAGAAACAGAAGGAACTGGCTGATAAACACAGGGAAGCCACTGGACCAGGATTTCCCTCTGCTGGATCTACCATGTGCTGAAATAGACACTGAAGTGAGACTCTAAAGCATCTAAAGACAGTCAAATTAGACAAAACGGCAACAAGAGGAGTCAAAGCTGCAGATGATCTAAGCCAATAGCACAGCAATATGCCCTACCCAAGACTTCAGGATATCCTAATTATATATATTGACTAATAAACTAAGGAATGCATGCATGCACTCATCATGGCCTGGAAAAATGACCTGCAGGGTTTAGGTCTGCCTAGGACCTTAGCAGCTAGTGCCAGGAAGCATGCGCAAGCTGTGTTGACATCAGCCACCAGCCCTTCAGATCCACATTACCGGCATGTGATGTTGCCTGTCTTGACTAGGGACTGCAGCTAGTCATTATGATTGACCTAGTAGTAAAAGAAGTGCTGACATCTGCTTTAAAGTGTGAGAGTGTGGAAATAATCTAGCGATAGAAGTATTACCACTGGTAATCCAGGCAGACCTGCGTCATTTTTACTTATCTTTATGAGAACTGGGTTGTCCCAGGACATTGCATTCTGGGGACCCAAATCAATGACATACCTGTTTATCTGCTAATAACTGGATCAAGCTTGTGGATCTGCCTGCTGGAAACCCGTTTTCTACTTCATGAGAAGAGTCATACAGCACTGCTGCTGAAAAAGGGCTGGGTTTAAACATTTTTGCTATACAGACATGCCATCTACCAATTGTTTCTAGTGTTAACTGGTTCTTTTAAGGACTCAGTTTCCAAACATTTAAGAAATTCATAGCTGTGCTCAACTTGCGGTTAGAAAGCTTGCATTGAGGGACTGGGATTTGGCCAGCTCACATCCACTTGGCTTTTTCATGGCCCCAGTTAAAAGTTTGCCCTGAGCAGCTGAAGCATGTTTGTGCTGTAGGTCACATCTCTCTTCAATTACTCTTGCTGCCGGGGGGACACCCGAACTTCCATGGTTGAATATATGTGAAACTGTAGCAATAATCAATATTTAAATTCAGAGGAACACAAGCTTTTGTTAATAATGTTGTAAATGCCATGTTCTAAGCTCACCACGATCCTGTGATGGTGGTGTTTAACTGTTTAACCCCAGCCAGCACCTAAGCCCCACACAGCCGCTCACTCGCTCTCCCCTCATGAGATGGGGAAGAGAGTCTGAAAGGTAGAAGTGAGAACACTCCTGGGTTGACATAAAGACAATTTAATAGGTAAAGCAAAAGCCATGCAGACAGGCAAAGCAAAACAAGGAATTAATTCACCACATCCATGGCCAGGAAGGTGTTCAGCCATCTCCAGAACAGCAGGGCTCCATCATATGCAATGGTTACTTGGGAAGACAATGTCATCACTCTTGTCATCCCCATTCTTTCTTCTCCTGCACCCAGCTTTACACGCTGAGTGTGACCCCATATGATATGGGATATCCCCTGGGCCAGTTGGGGTCAGCTGTCCCAGCTGTGTAACCTCCCAACTCCTTGTGCATCCCCAGCCCTCACTGGTGGGGTGGTGTGAGGAGCAGAAAAGGCCTTGGCTCTGTGTAAGCAACCGCTCAGCAGTAACTAAAACATGTCTGTGTTATCAACACCGTTTCCAGCGCAAATCTAAAACACGGCCCGTACCAGCTGCTATGAGGAGAATTAATTCTACCACAGCCAAAACCAGCACAGCTGGCAGCAACATTAATGCAGGTTAGGCAGGGTTATAAGCAACTCAGGATGCTTTTAGCAAGACCTGGTCCTGCTAGAGGTTCAAGTCATTGCCTACATGACCACTGAAGTCGCTGAAAAGAAGTTTACCTCATTTCTGCAGTTCTGTGCTATACCAGTTTGGTTCGAATTGTTGCAGTAAGTGCGGCTGTGCGATCCCACAGCAGATATGCAGTCAAGGAAAAAAAATCTAGAGTTAATTAGAAAAGGGCGTGTGTGTGTGGGCAGACTTCAAAGCTGCTTTAGTGGTAATTATTCCCTCTCCTGCACGTCCAACTTCATAAACAAAGGGTTTTTTTAATGATGAGACTGCATGAATATAACACTACATCCAAGCTTCCAAAATGTTGTTAAAACCTTGGTTAGACGTGCATGGAAACTATACATTCATGAAGGTATCAGATCGAGAAGATGCTGCACTGTGCAGCAGTAGCCACCAGATGGTGCTCCCTGTACCCGTTTCAGCTGCTCCAGCATCTCTTTGCACTGACTATTCACTAATTCGAGAATTTTTGACTGGCTGTCAGACAGGGCAGCCTGGAAACTCACTTCCCTTTTAATGGCTTTTGCAATGCTAAAGTGCACTCCATTCCTATCTCAAAGGCATCCGAGTATCTTCTTTTCCAGCATGTAAGATGCCATAAGAGTTGGGAAATGAATAAATTTCATCACTCTGAAGAGGTGACATGGAGCAAAGAGATGCTGGACAGGCAGCAGGAGCTTCTGCTGCCTGCAGGTCACACTGGCTGTGCCCTGGCTGCAGACTCTGTCACAGGCATGAAGAGCCATGCAGCTCTCTAGCTACATACGTACTTAAGCTCACAGGCGAATTAGAGTCAAAAAAAGGAAGGGATAAAGGTATCTGTGGGAAATCTTGGAGTGATCCTACCTGTCTCTTTGAGCGACGATATCTCAGCTTAAAGCATAGCCCCGAACTCTGTGAAAACACTTGAAGAAAAAGGTTTTGTTTCCTCCATGCATTCCTCTTCATTCCAAGGACAGGTTGGACAGAGCTTTGAACAACCTAGTCTAGTGGAAAGTGTCCCTGCCTGTGCCAGGGGGTTTTGTAACTGAATGAGCTTTAAGGTCCCTTCCAACCCAAACCGTTCTATGATTTTTTGTGTCTTCTGGGTTGTTGCAAGGTGAAGTGAGCACAACAGCAATGCATGAAGCCAGTGAAGCAGTTGGAGATCAAGGAGCAGTCACATGCAACTTGAGGCAAGGGACTGATTTGTTTGGACTTTTCTACTGCTGCTGTGGCACTGCAAATCACTAACTTGTTGTCACTGTGGTCTGGTATTGGTAGCAGCTCCTAAACTTGTATTTATCTGGTTGCAACAATAAACATCCTATTCTTCTGATTAAAAGGTTAATTGTACATCAAGTGCATTCGAAATCCTAATTTGGTATCTCTTCTCACATTCAGATGGCTTGTGCAGCTTACGGATTCTTCATCTCTTCAGCTACTTCTTGTGGAGATTCTTATATTGGATTCACAGAATCAGCAACTTAAGTAAATTAGTATTAAAAAAAGATACAATTTTATGAGCATGGCCAAATTATCTGTAAAAAACATCCCATCAATCAAAAATGTAATTAAATATTAGCTCTCGGCTAATTAAAAATGTGATATTCCAACTGTCATTTTCCTTAACTATTACTAAGGTGATTTCACATGTATCACCATGCCTCTTGTCTAAAGAAATGGATAGCTGCAGAGTGCCAGCTAGCAGTGAGCTTGCTTCCTCTTGAGTATCACATACAAGAGGCTGAACATTGTGCCATTTGGGTTTAAATCCTAATTAGTGTTGAAGGAAAAGATCCTTTTCCTTCACTTCTGCTGAATGGTGTCTAAATCTGTGACTGGTACTCACTGAAGTCACGCTCAAATAAGGAAATAAGAATGCATGATTGGTAATACATGGCAACAGGAGGCTATCTGCTTGCCTCAGGCTTGTCACTGCTGTGTCACTCAGTCTATAGGGCAAGTAATGTGCTATAACCCTCTAGCAGTGTGCTAGCAAACAGCTGTACAGGGTATAATCTCTCGTCCCTCCTTTCCGTCCTTCCAGAAGGAGTGGACTTGGGAAGAGTAGCTCACCCTTGGCCAGGCGTGGGGACTGGGGCTGTCACGTAGCAGGGCTGTCACATAGGTGGGCTGTCTGGGAGGAGGAAGCCCTCCCTGCAGGAACCACAGCTTTGTCCCTTCCCAGAGATGCAGCTGTATTTGCTGTGTGATGTTGTGACAGGGATGAGGCCATTTGTCTTTCCTCGGGCTGGTGTCTGTTGCCAACAGAGAAAAATGAGCACCTTCAGGACATGATTCATCTGCCCTGTTTTAGGTGTCTACTTCAGATAAGATGAAATTACCCAGAAATGTCTGTTTCTCTCCACTGAAGGCAACCTAGAGCAATATTGATTCATCAACACCTACACTGTAAGACAGCTGTAGGTGCTCAAAAGAAACCTCCCTCCAGAACTTTCATGCCTTGGAAGAAGGTACCAACTTTGTCCATCATGCCAACACCTAGTGGGATGGGTCAGCAGATCTGTGGCATTATAGGCTTGGGCAGGGCATTATATTGGGTCATGTGAAAAGGCAGCAATTTTTGCAAGCATGGGGAGTGCATGCACCATGCAGCAGCACCTAACTGGGAGCCTGTGTCTCTGCAGGCACAAAGCTGGCACAAGGTTTTTTCTCTCTGGCATGAGGTTTACTTACTGCAGCGACCTTCATGACTGGTGTCTTTCCTCCCCTCTTCAGTTCAAGTATAACCAGGATGGAGGTGCACTATTGCACAAGCCCTTGTCTCCATTACAGTACTGCTGCCTCCCATCTGATACAGCCTGCATGTAGAGCTGCAGCCAGATCATGTCTATCAGCAAAGACTGGGCAACCCAGGACCTAACAGAGGTACGTGTGTGTGCAGATTATGTAGGAGGAGTAAGGAAGACAGAAAAAAAAAATGATTAATGCAAAGACAGCTGAAAATTCCTTTAATCCTAATTTGTCAGTGTCCTAGATCTAAGTAAACTAGTTAAGAAGAGTTGTGACTGCTACAACAGATCTTCACAACAGATCACTGTCCAGCCTTGCAAACTCATTGTGCTTACTGCATGGGTCCTCAGCAGTGAGAAAGCAGAGATGTGTTATTACTGTGCAAGCCTGACAGGAGATGTCTGTTCCGACTCTTGCTGCTAGCAACCTGCATTGGACAAGCAATCTGGCAGCAGCAGATGTCTCATCCAGTAGCGTGATAGAATCCAGATAAACTCCTCCTCCTCTTCTTTTATATTTTTTATGGTCTCTAAGCCTTGTGGTTGGCCTGTGCCTAATAATGAGTGTGGTCACACTGCTCTGCGAACAATTTCTTCAATTCTAGCAAAAAATGCTGAAAAACTTCGTTAGAAGAGAGTGAATTTGAAGTTTATGCCATGCTTGAAATTCCCTTTTCCCCAAGTTGTTCAGTCTTATGCTAGCAACTGGCTTCTGCTTCTCTACAGTTCCGTATTTGCTGGGTTGTCCTTAATGCCTTTTGCAACACGATGGTGCAAATGTGTGCAAGGTATATTTACAGTTCACTTACAGGAAAATATGGTCTAGGCTGTCACTGCCAAAAAAAACCTAGCAAAGGAAGCTCTCGGGTCACTGTAAAGGATAATCTGATTTTATTCTGCTTGTGCAATGTCAGAAGTGATTGATATCTTAAATATGAGGAAATGGAGTTTCCTGCTTAGTCCTACAGCTTGCATTGCAATTGTCTCTGTCTCATTCTCTTTTATCAAATAATCTATCCATGGGTAGCTGAGAACAGTCTCCCTTTCATTCTCAACTTTGTAAATGCAGTTTGTAATTATTTCATGATGACTTTAATTAGCCTGTCTTTCATCAAGGTTATAAGCACCACGTTTAGTGATTTATTTTTTTAGTCGACTACTCAGCTCTTAAAAGAGCTGGGGGAGTTAGGGGGCTTAAAAGAGAGTGAAATGGCTATTCAATTCTAGAATTACCTCTGACACAGACTCAGAGTACACAACTAGATGTCATTTTTTCAGACCAAAAGCATTAGACTGGAAAACTGCCAAAGCCAAAAGGCTCTGCAGGATCCCACTTGTTTTCCTGTCAGCTTGCTCAGACTCCAGCTGGGGAAGCTGCAATCCACTGCACCATGACTTCCCTGAAGGGTCCTTCTTTCCCTCACCATTCTCCTCTTCACCTTCCTTTCCCAACAAAAATCTAATAGGCTTCTACAAAACAGAAAGTATATCTTGAATAAAATGACTCTGAGACATACCCATCCACTGTAGGGTTACTTTGTCACGCCATAGAATCATTGAATCACAGAATGGTTTGGGTTGGAGGGGACCTTAAAGATCATCTAGTTCCAACCCCTCTGCCACAGGCAGGGACACCTTCCACTAGACCAGGTTGCTCAAAGTCCCGTCCAACCTGTCCTTGAACACTGCCAGGGATGGGGCAGCCACAGCTTCCTTGGGCAACATGTGCCAGTGTCTCACCACCCTCACAGGCTTTCAGCTTAAAGCCATTCCCCCTTGTCCTGTCACTACCTGCCCTTGTAAAAAGTCATTCTTTTAGAGATGTAAAAACCTCTAATGTCCCTCAGGTCCATCCTCTTCTATGCAGAAAAGTTATCTGAGCTGAGTTTGAGGAATTGCTGCATTAGTTTGGGATGCCCAGGTCCATGGTCTTGCCCTTAACAACACAGCCTGCTTCCACTGAACACATGTTATACCAGAAGCATATGCATGCATAGTTGCAAGGAGCTTCTCACCAGGGCTGCTCTACATCTGGAAACTCCAGCTGTCCACAGTGCATCTGTCTGCAGTATATCTGAATGGTTCAAAATAGAAAAAGGAAACAAAGGGGTGTTAGTGTCCATGAACTACTCTGAGGGTACCTTGGTGGAAATGAAAGCAGAAAGACTTTAACATGGGAGACATGCTGTATTCTGCAGCTGTCAGTAGTAAACCAATGCTGGAATGTTTAACAGTACTGATTTGGTACAGATTTAACAGCATTATGTCCAATGTAGGTACTTTCTGTCTCACTGGACTGAATGCCAGTGGTTGCTGAGGGACCACTGATGCCAGTCTGCCTGTTTACAAGTAAGTCAACAACAGAAGAGTCCCAGTAGTGCTTTGCATATGGGACAGACCCACTGTAAAGCTGACATGACTCATAGAACTGTAGAAAATAGCAGAGTAATTTAATAAAATTTGGGAAGGAGCTGCATGGTGTAAATCAATGAAGACAAGTATTTTTCAGGCCCTTAGGATGGAAAACAATGCTACATAGCACTTGCTGACACTAAACTGCTAAATCATTGGCCTGGATAGTTTACAGTTGTGATTCCTAAAAATATCTCTATAGAGAACCTTGACCACATTGAATAAAATTTGGAGTCCTGGGGAAATTTCATTATTCCTAAAAATGTTGCACCAGAATCAGAAAAGGCCAGAGCAAAGGCTGGATTAGGTTGAGGTCTGTGATACCAGGTCATGGCACAATAACAGAATGGCTTTAATCATGCACTGCAATATCAAACGAGATGCACAATGCCATGCACTGAGAAGACTGTCCTTTTCTGTGAGGAGGTACAGGCCTGATTTATGAAGATATATGCATGGTCACACATGATAGAGCTACATTCTTGTGAGGTTTGACTTAGAGTCCTGTAACAATCTGTCCAATACCATAAAATAAGGTAAATAGTTTAGCAACTGGTAAACTAACATACTTCAAAGCAGTTATCACTGGGGAAGATTCTAATGGGCATGTTTTGATTAAGATTGCACTGGAGATAGTGTTAGGCCTGAAGTGATTAAATATTTGCATCGGTGATTCAGCAGTAAATATAACTCCTCCGCTGATTAAGGTGTGTGACATGCAGAATGGTAAACAAAGAGGCTAGAACTGTTGCATGCAATGATCTTGACTTCTTGATAAGCTTGACTCACTTAAGTGAAATGTATTTAAGTAGTCAACTGCGCAGATAGATACACTTTTAGGAGTAAAGAATGAAGGTCATGCCTACAGAATAGGATGTTGTATCCCAGCAGAAACGTACTCACAATGGGACTTGGCAACTGAAAGATAAGCAAACCAGCATGAGCTCCCACAGTTTTGCTGTGGCCAAGAAAGGTTAATGAGATGCTTCAATTAACAGCACATAAGCAGGGCAGAAGTAAGGTAATGTGAATTCTGAACATGGCATTAGTGGGGTCAACACTGGAAAGCTACATCAAGGTTTGGGATCAACTGCTCTATAGAGAGGCTGAAAAGGTATAAGAAAGACTCAAAAATGGTTAGATGGCAGCTGCCTTACAGAGAGCCTTAAAGGATTCAGTGTGTGTAGCTTATCAAAAAGACTTGATAAAACTTGATTATTATGTCTAAGTATCTACCTTCTTGGGACCAGGGGATGGAAAAGTACCAAACTGTAAAGGGCTTTTTAACCTGGTTAATTACACATGTAAATAAATAGTTGAAAAGTGGAGTAGACATGTAAATACTCTACAAATTATTTTACAGCAAATGAAATACTGGTGGAATAAACCATCAAAGATTTGGTATCTTCAAATAAAGCTAGAGTACCTGTACAGAAGAGAGCTGAACATTACCGATTCCCTGAGTCTGTAATGGAGCCTGACCAAAGGACTGGTGACATATGACTGACCAGACTAGCGGATATGGCCTCTTAGTCTGACATGTATCAGCCTATCAATGGCCAAATATGTATGAATTAGGAAAGGCTCGTCATGAAAGGCTTTCACATCAGGCCTGCAGACTGACTGCAGGATTCAGGCACTACTGAATGCTACAGCTGTGAGGTCTGTGATGGTGACAGATTATCTGCTGGGTTCCCAGTGCACCACTCTCAAGCCTCTATGAGCTGGGCCAGGGGCTCCGAGGAGCTCATCTCTCTAAGCTGACAGACTGTCACTCTGATAACCATGAAAGATTTGTATGTAGTTCAGTGCCTGCAATTCGGCTCCCTCATGGGTAATGACAGCTCTGCCTCCTCAGGAGCCTTCCAGTGACCAGGCACCTCTTGCAGAGTGCATTGCACTCATTTCTTGTTTCTAGATGTATTTTTGGACAAAAGCATCACCAAGTACACGTAACAAGCCAACAAGCATACACTAAGCTTATGAGCTCCTGCTACACTCCTTTCTGCATGTAATCCTGGTAGTTGGATGATACAAGTGTGTCGTTGCTTTTTCCCCTCTGTCTCATGTGGGCTACTGGATGGAGGGAGTGGGACAACTTTTCCAATACCTTGTTAGTAACTCTACAGTTTTGAAGGGGTTTGTAGCTTTCTTCCCCTGAGCTAAAGCAGAACATGCAACTTCTCTATGGGACTAACAGGCTCGTTTTGTTGCCTAAGAATCATGGTCATTATCTCCCAGGAATTTCGGTGCTGCAGGAAATAATGTAATACAGCTGCAGGGAGCACCAAAGGAGCTTCACGTCACTCATAAAATGAACTTTGAGATGAGCCAGATGGCATGGCCATGTGGAATAATTGAGGTTTCTCTGCTGAGTCTCACATGTCTCAGAAAGAGTCTAAAATCCCACATCTTCTGCACTTCTGCAGTCAGTCATGTACAAAACCACCTGAGGCGGACAGCTTTGGGAAAAGGACTGATTTTCCTTCTTATGTGGATAGTTACAGTGTTTTTCTGTCAGGCACAATAACTGCTCTGCCTAACCTGGAGCAGGGGGCTTTATTCAGTCTCCTGTCCTTTATAGAAGAGCTGTACATCCTGGGATGGAACTCTGGACTTCATGAAGCCGTTCCACTCCACAAAGAAACAGAGAAGAAGGGGCATTCACAACCTTCCCCAGCTGCTGTAGTTGCTTTTTCAAAGCAGAACAACTGCAAGGGGAAAGACACTCAACATTTTCCTCATAGAATACTTAACTTCAGCTAAACTGCAAGTAAAACCGGTCAGAAATAGGTTGGTGCTTTGCTCTTGAATTTCTTGCCTTTGGATCTCAAAAGAGGGACATTTGAGTATCCAGACATAAAAACACTGACAAAATCTCATGGAAAATAAACAGGTGAGACCTCTTGTGTTATTCCTGGAAATGTTACTTGAAAACAAATGTGGCACAAGAACACAGCCTAGGTGGACTCTGTCTCTGTAACACTGGCCATGGCTATTCCAAATTAGGTGTCTTGAGCCCTTCCCAGTTGATAGGAAGGCCAAGATGGATCCAGAATCCATCCCAAATCAAGGTAAATATTCAAGGAAAGACTGAATTTTCTTTTGGGTGTGCCCATTTCTTTCCACTGACTGACTGAAAGTCTGCATGACTAGCTTTGATACCAATTTTCTAGGCAGCTAAAATTAGGGATGAATCCCACCCATTATATAGAGTATACCTAACCTGAAAGGAATGACTGATTATGTTCTTCAATATTAAAGAGATCTGAAGGCAGATCTGTTTAAACTGACTGATCACATTCTGCTCAAATAGCGTTACGTGAATATTTCCAGTTCAGGAAGGGATATATTAGTGTCATGTACGAGAAGACATGACAGAATTGAGAGGGTTTATAACTGCTGTTCCAACAAATATGGAAGGGGAACAACAGGAAGGGAAAAGAAAAATGTGATCTCAGTCAGTAATATACTGTATTTTAGTAAAATGTTTCCTCAGATTTCCAGTCCACTGCCAAAAATACTGGAATATACTTTTTAGTTGGAGACTGGGTGCAAAGCTGCTAATAACTTCCTACTAGTAAAGAAAAGTTCGATCCATCACTGGTGATTTGTTTGATGTATCACCTAAAAGTCATATATATGCTGACATCTTACAAGTCCTAATACATGGGAACCTGAACAGAGAATAGTATTTCTTTAGTTAAAAATATTTATCTTCAGTAAAATACTTATTTTCTATTTTCTTCACCTCGATGCTTTCCTTTTGTGTGTCCTTTCTTTTTAAAGCACAATGCAGGCTCATGGCTGCCAGTTGCCAGAACCCAGCCTTTCTCAGAATCAGACCATAAATTTTTTTTCAATTTCATCTTTAGGCTGTTCAAACCTTCCAGTGCCCTTTCCGCTCTTATTTCACTAAACCTATGGAAATAATTGGGGTAGAGCATGAGAAGAGAGAAATTATACTTCAGAAAGTAGCCAAAACAGTGTATATTTTCAAATGGCAAAGTGACACTCCATCTGGGACAAACTGTTGTTGCTGGGGTTTTATTTAGGTCAATAATTTTCTGAGCGTTTCACAGTAGGATGAGTTTCTTTGTGTTCTCTGCTCCTTTTACTTTTTAGGTAGATTTAGAAGCACAATTCTGAAATGAAAACCCCAAATGTTTTTCTTTGATAAACATTTTTTTCTAAGAACAGGACATTATTGTCAAAAGCTCCTTAAATCTTTTCCATAGAATTCCTTCAACTCTGCCCAGACCAGCTTAAATTAATGGCAAGTTGCAAACAGTTAAAGCCAAGGTTTTGTTGTGTTTGCTTTGTTTTGTTTTGCTTTTTTATGAACACCCCATCTAAACCATTTTGCCTTTTATAGTTAAGACTTTCTCATCTGCCTTTTCAACACTTCCCAGATGAACTTTTCCTACATTTTGTATCTCATCAGTTAAACCCATGCTGGCCTCTGCATTTCCCCAGGCTATAATGCTTCAATGAACTAGTTCTTGTACAGAGGCACCAGAGCTATCAGTACTGCACTAAAATGCCTCCCCTGGCTGTGCTGTAAATCTGCTGTCCCCTGCCACTGATGAGTTTCCACTTTACCCTGCCCTTCCCCAGTGCATTTCTGCTTGCAATGGATGTCCTTTTTCTTTCCTGTGGGCTGCATCAGTCTACTGCCTGTAATGCTTACCCTGCTGTAAAGCTTGGAAGCTACTACTATTTCCTATTCTATTTTAGGAGTCAGACTTTTGTCCCTGCCTGCTTGTCCTCACCTTCATTTGCAGCTTTTTTTTTGTCCTGGATTTTTTAAACATGGTTTTATATCTCTTTTTTTATTATTAATTTTTTTTTCCCCCCACAGAGTTGTGGTTTTGATCTTTTTGTCTGCAGGGACCAGGGGATCACTGGTAAAGTTAATGGAAGAGTTAATGAGGGAATGTAGGAATGCAGGAGACTGCTATTTTTATCATGCTTCGTCTTATGTAATCACTTTTTGCCTGTGTGGTATCAAAATAGATACCAAACAGAACTTGGTTTCTGAGAAACCTGTTTTATGTCTCAGTTTTTCACAAGCAGCTCCCTCAGATACTGATACTGCGGCCACCCTGGAAAAGTAAGTCTTCAGGATCTGACCATGTATTCTGGCTCAGGAAAAACTCTCTTGGAAGGTGACAGGAGCAGTACTTGAGGCTGCAGGGTTGAGCCATCACTTGTCTTCACATCATGCCCAGTGTCTGTGCCTCTGCAACACTTCATACAGTAAAAGGTAGTTTTCACGTACACCGTTAAAAGAAGTACAGCAACTGCGCGGTTGAGCCCATGCTACTCCAGCCATGACACTTACAGAGAAGCTGACACTTTATTCATCAGGGGCATACAATGTCGCATGAACTTGGAGCAATGCTCCTCCTTGCATGCTGCTGGGCTGTGAACGAGGGGCAGTAACACGACTGAGCTGGTGACACGGGTGAGCCCCGGTGGGCAGTGCGAGCAGCCCTGCAGCTGACAGCCAGTGCATGGCTTCGTGTGAAGGACGGGGCTGTGAAAGGCACAGTTCAGCCTTTAGCACTGTAAGCTGGTTACAGATGGAGCTAAAACTTTTGTTTGTGCAGCAGATTTCAATACCATGCGTCTGAGTTTTGTTACAGCCTTTATGTTGTTTTCCTTACTTCTTCCTGAGCCTTTAAGAAGTTAAACCGGGGGATAATAAGTATCGTGCTGGATCGGTATCATGCATTCACTAAGATCAGGGTATCTCTTGCTCTTGGTATCTTGTTCCATCTCACAGTTAAAATAATCATGTCTTTAAGCTGTTTGTTTTAATCTGTAAATGCCTTAAACATATACAGCTGTACAGGACAAGGGGAAATGGCTTTAAAGTGAAAGAGGGTAGATTTAGATCAGATGTTAGGAAGAAATTCTTCACTTATGAGTGTGGTGAAACACTGGAACAGGTTATCCAGGGAAGCTGTGGCTGCCCCAACCTTGGAAATGTTTAAGGACATGTTGGACAGGGCCTTGAGCAACCTGGTCTAGTGGGAGGTGTCCCTGCCCGTGGCAGGAGGGTGGAACTAGATGATCTTTAACGTCCCTTCCAACCCAAACCATTCTGTTGATTCTATTTCACAGCCTTTTTCAGGTTCTGTAGGGAGATAATGAAGCCTTCTCAATGTTTCTAAGGGAAAATAAATGAGACAAGCTTGAATAAATTTTAGATGCTACCGACACATGCTCAAAACCAAGTTAACTAAAGCCCTGCTCCCTCACTGGAAGACTGCCTCATAATTTCTCTTTATTTCTAACATTAAAAGAGAACTGTGTTTCAAATTTCTTCTCAAACACAGTCCAAGCCTTCAGTGAGTACTTTTGTATGGGCCCATCTGTGTTTGGTCTGGTATTCCAGAACAGATAGGCATTTCTTCCTCAATACATTAGTTATTATGAAGTAAATAATTTTCTGCAACATATACAGACTGAATCCAAGGTCCTGAGAATGGCTAGGAGATGGATGCTCAAAGAAGAGACAAAACCAGCTGTAGGCTGGGGGTTGTATCAGGGTGACACCTCATGTAAGTCAGCCCTGAGCGTAAGCTCTTCTTTGAGCATCCATCTCCCGGCCTTTCTCAGAAGGGAGGGTACTGGGGTAGATAGACTCTCATCTGACCTAGCACAGACGTTCTGTGAGGCAGTGCCCTCCCTGCACTGCTGTGCCTCCTTGCAGTAAACACCCCTCCACAGTTCTGCAAGGATAAAACACTTAACTACCTTCCAGGGGCTTTGTGAAGATTACCTCTGTGTGTGCACAATGCTACATGAGTACCAATCATTATGGTAAACCCTCTGGTTAGCAGAAATTATAAACTCATGTGTAGAACGTTTGGTAGACCCTTGGAAGCCAGTTCTTGGACCCCTGCTATAATTTATCCCCTCTTCCTGTTGCTTCCCGAGGAATGGAAAGGGAGCATCAGCACTCACCAAAAACCGGCCCAACAGGTATGTAACTTCTCAGGCACTTCAGACAATTGGTGGCTCTTCCAGTATCTGGCTTCTTGGTGAACTGGTTGGGCAGAGCTTCCTGCCACTGGTAGCGTGGCTCGTGAATCTAACTCACAACCTCATCATGGATCTAGATTCAAGTCAGCAGTGCCAACACAGCCCAAACAGCAGGTGAACACTGCCCGTTGCACTTTATAAACAAGTACGTGGTTTTGGCCCTGTCTTTGCAGGACCTTGCTGAAATGCAGTTGTTTGATTTGAGGGGAAAGTGAATGAACATGGAAATTCATCGAGAACCTTCATTCTCTCCAGTTCTGGACCCCAACAGGTTGCTCAGCTTATAAATCAACGGCATGGAAGTCCCACGGCCAGAAGAGCCATCTCCTCCTCATGCAGGCAGGATGGCACAAAACATTGGATGGTGCCTCGACCCCCCGTTTCCTCGGGGAATGCCACCGCGCATCCCCTCCGA
>NW_009943174.1:0-277 GCF_000696875.1 Nestor notabilis
AAGCTGAAATGGAATCTGGCTGCAATGACCCCCCACGATTTCATTGAACATTTCCTTACTAAAATGCCTCTGGCAGAGGACACCAAGCAGATCATCCGTAAACATGCTCAGACTTTTGTGGCTCTGTGCGCTACAGGTATGAGCCCTGCAAGTTAAGCAAACCCTGTTGCTTTCCCCAGCGTGCACCTACCCCCAGCTTGTACAGCTTCCCGTAGCTGTGCCCTACAGTGAGCTGCAGGGAGGTAGTTTACCCCGGTTATTGCCCTTTGCTTGTACA
>NW_009943174.1:343-30434 GCF_000696875.1 Nestor notabilis
GAGCGGAGTGCATGTTGCTGTTGAGGCGGGAGGAGTGTCCCCCCTCTTTGTGGCTTAGCTGTGGAGTCCTGGCAGGATTCCTTTGCTTCTGTACACCGGGTTGTATGGGGGCTGCACGGGGAATCCTTCCCCACATAGGTTCATTCTTAAGATGAGTTTGTAAAAGCAGAGGGAGATTTTTATGCTTGTGAATAGCTCTGCGTGGGGGGGGGCTGTTTAAAACTTCCCTCTTCAAGCTACCTGTTGGCTCCCCCGTCCTCCTCCTTGGTGGCTGGTAGATTGGAGGAAGGCCACACAGCACTGAGGCTTTGCTGGCACAGCACCGAGCCGCTGCCATCTGCACCCTGCTGACCACGTGCTGTGCTGAAGCCATGTGCAGGCCTCCAGATACGCTGCGTAGGGAGGTATCCACACTGGAAAACCTTGTTGGGACCTGTGTGATGGCACGGCTTAATGTCACGTAGTTTTATTTTCCAGAGGTGGATTTGGTATATAAAAAGATGGAAGAAAAATTGCAGGCACTCGGAAGGAAAGCTTTTATTGCACAGAATCAGCCCTACTGCAAGGCCTAAAGATAGAACGACCGAGTCATAAAAGAGAAATACATAAACACTGGCATTGCTCTTCATCTTGGGCCTAACACCAGCCCAATGGGCGGTCTGTAAGTTAAGATTGCCTGGAATAATGGTATTGGGAGCACCACAGCCTTCAGACAGCTTCAGACTAACGGCAGCGGCATTTTGGGAATATCAGACCTAATTCTCTGTGCCAGATCCCACCCGAAGCTTCCTCGGCTGTTAGCTAAAACGAGCAGCTACCCAGGCTCCCCTTTGGATATGGGGATGTTTAACCTAGGTTGTTGTGCTGGCAATGATAGGGATGAAAACAAGAGTAGTTCAAAGGTTGGAGGCTTGCTAAGAGTCCAGTACTTTGATACTGTCGGTGTTGTTATGTTTCTTTTAGGAAGCACATCCAGAGCCTTTATTTAACACTGCTATGCACCACAGCTGGAGAATGGATCAGTAAATGAGAACCATGTTCTGGGAGTTTTACTTAGCTTCTTAAACAACCCCACAGTGCTGAGCTCACCAGAACTGGGGCCCTCTTCAGCTCCCTACGGAAGCTGGGATATTGCCTGGGGAAAAAGCACTCAGGAAGGCTGCCACTAGGCTCTGTGTTTTTATTGTCATTTTTGGATGTCGGGATTTTCCTTCGCCTTTTGCTTTCCTCATGGCTTCTTTGTTGGCTAGTGAAGATCACATGTGGCTTAAGTAGCACCTGGACTTTGCTTTGCCTGTTACTGGGTTGTGTTGTATTTCCCCTTGCCAAAATGAACCTAGATGGACTGCAAACTGCCTGGATGCTGTGGGGCCCAATCCAAAGTCCACTGGAAACACAGACACTTGCTTAAGTGGCCTCAGGGGCAAGTACAGTATATGCTTTGCATGAAGTTGAGCCTGTGTCCTCTGCTGTAAATTAGAGGGTCTCCTAAGAAGAGCTGGCAAAATAATGCTTGCTTAGAAAACAAAAGTTGGCTTCACAAGGTGAAGGCTGTGGAAGTGTTGCTAGATGCGCGGGTATGTGTTTGCTCCAGAAAGAGAGGGCTACGCTTCAAGGTGAAGTTAAAGGGGAATTCCTTCTAAGCTCCCTCTTTAGTTGCCTGGCTGGTAGAAGTGGATTTGTTTGACTTGGTTTAGTTGTGAAAAAAGGAAAAAAAAAAAAAAAAGAAAAATTCCATTTTCACCAAAGGATGTCTTTGTGCTGTGGTAGGTTCGGGCGAAAAAGCAAAGGGAAGAAGAAGAAAAAAATTACCAGGGGTTGTTTGAAGTTAACACATAATTGAGCTTAATGAATGGGGCTTTGGCATGGCCAAGCAAGGCAGGGAGAGCTCAAAAGGAAGCAGGCCTCTTTTGGCCCAAGTTAAGACCAGTGTTGAGGGAGAACTGCAGCTCTATACAAGCATAACAATGAATAGCAACAAATATTGGAGCTTCAGCATTTCATTATGTTCCTCTGGTTATCAAAACATACTAGGTTCCTTTTATACTATTATTATTGCTATTATTATTGTTGTTGCTTTTCTCCTCTGGGATGGAGAAAGAAAGATCCCCCCCTTTGGAACGAGCGTGTTACAATTCCCCTATTCTCTGGCCTTAATAAAATTGGAAGTCTCAAGGTATGTGACCAGTTGGAACCTGTTGCATCTTGCAGCAAGTGATTTATGTTCGCAGTTTTGATTTGCCTCAATGAAAAGATTTTCATTCATAGCCCCCAGCTCTCCAGACGGATGGAACTGCTGCTCCATTTAAAAAGGAAAAGGGGTGACTCGCCTTGTTAGGAATTTTTTTTAAAGCGCTGCAGCGCCTATATGCCTGCTTTGTCCTCCCTTCAGGGTGGCTGGCATTCTTCTCTCTCCTCCCCCTCCTCTCTCTCTCCCTCTCTCTCTTTTTAACAACGCTGAAGTTGTTTATTCTTTTTGGATGAAGTCTCAGATAGGCTACTGGGGATGTGTGCTTCAATTGATGGGGCCCCCTACCCCATTGTGGCTGTGTCAGGTCTAATTCATCTCACCGAAGCCCCCTTGTTCCTGAGCGCTCAATAGCGCAAGATGAGGCGATGGAGGCTGACAATGATGCCACACTCTTCACTTGGGGGCATCCAATTACAGGCGAGAGGGGCCCCCTGATTAATATGCTGAAATTAGTGGCCTCTGCCACAAATAATTCCTTGTTGAGTTGCAACAAAAAGGCAGTCCATGCCGCTTGTCTGGAGTGGTTATAGGGACAGACACAAACTGGTCATTTAAACTTCATTATCACTTTTCCACCTTGGAAAGAATGAGGGTGTGACTATGAATTCATGTTCTTGTTTACTGCTCCATTTAAAAGAAGGATGCAAATATTAATCCCAAACGGGATCCTGTCAGGACAGACTTACTAAACCAACACATTTTGATCGTGTTCTGTTTGTGGAGCTCACTAAATAAGTGTCACGAACATGCTGCCACCCATATGAGCAGTCCAAGCTTAATGGAATTCATGCTTGCCTACTGGAATCCCTCATGTCTGAGGCCTACCTGCAACTGCGTGCAGCATTTCAGTGGGGGAACTGGCTTTGCAATATATTCAGTGTCAGTAAGTAGTTTGGACTACTTAATATTTTTGGGAATGACAGAAGCTTGCTAGAAGATGGGTCTATTTATGTGCACCTGGCAATGGACAGATTAAGAAAAGGGGATAAACTAAACTAATTTTAAGCATAAATGAGACTATTCTAAATCAAGCTTGCCTTTCTGCTGGCAGGGCATCTCAGAAGTTTGGCCACAGTTCATTATATCAGTTTAATTTTGAAGGTTTGTAGCATGGGGGGTAAAATGCCCCTTTGAAGATAGGTATTGGTCAGGGCTACAATGGAGTGTCAGAGGTATCTGAATAGATTCAGAAAGGGGACTTTCACAGAGTCCCAAAGTCTTTAGTTTCACTGGTAAAACATTTACACAAAAGTTATTTTATCATAATAAAGGAGATGCATGATTTAATACTTAAACTGTTCCACTGAGCCCTCTAAGCTGTCTGTTCCTTTGATTTCATTCAAGGGTTTGACAGACGGTTTATATTTTTTCAACCCAGAGGAAGTTGTGTCCTGATAAAAGCTGAAGGAATGTGTCTCAGGTTCTGGTGTACAATGTGGCATTTCCTTTTCTTCCTCACAAAATTAGACATTTACTTGTGCCACTTGATTCCTTTGTTTCAGGTTCTCCTCCAAGGTGTACACTGCTGCGGATCAAACGCATTCATGTTCATCAGAAAGAGTCTTGGCATTAAAATGTGGATTATTATTTAAAAAAAAAACAACCAACACCAAACCAACAAAGCAAAACAAAAACCTAAATGAAAAACATGCTAAATGGCAGAGATAGCCCCCTTAAGGAATCATGGGAGTGGCTTTGTGGCGAGACCTACAGCAATGCAGTCTGGAAGGGGCCCCAGCCTCTTGTCAGCATGGTGTCACATCAGAATGTAACTGATTGTCCGCCAATTCTTGGGACCCCCATCACTTAGTTATGCCACATTTACATTAAATCCCTGTTGCCAGGATGGATGGCAGCCACTGACAAGAGGCTAGCTTGAGACAAAGCATTTTGAAGATGAAACCTTAATTTAAATATGGATTATCTGCCTCCTGACGGGGTTAAGCAGTCTTTCTCTTCCTTTCTTTTTTGTGGATGTTGTTGTTCATTAAAGCTATATTCCTTTGTCTGTCAGTGCAAAGGTTTCTGCTTTAAAAGGCCAGAGGACTTGTCACTAGAGTTCGCCTAGGATCCCATCATGCACAATGCAAACAGGTTTTCTTGGATGTCTAGTGCCACTGACCCTATTGGCATTATTCACATGAGCAAAGTATTTTAACATTTGAAGAACAGGGGCCCTGCTTATGATAAAAGTCCCTCGGAGTGATGACTGGCCTCCCAGGCTCACTGCTAGGAAGGGCTACTCACTGAAGTACAGTTGCTTCTGTGGATAAGTGTTTACAGGTTTGGACCTGTAACAGTTTAGAGCAGGAGGCACCTTTCTGCTCGCAGCTTTCCCTACCTTCTTGGATGCAATACTTGGCAGCTGAAGCCCTGCTGGTAGAAGGGTGTATGTGTATGGGCAGGCTTCTAAAGCAATCATTTCAGTCTTTTTTTTTCTCTCCTTTCTTCATACAGATATTAAGTTCATTTCAAACCCGCCTTCCATGATTGCAGCTGGCAGTGTGGTAGCAGCTGTGCAAGGCCTGCATCTGGGGAACACTAACACTTTCCTCTCCTATCAATGCCTCACACACTTCCTATCACAAGTTATCAAATGTGATCCGGTAAGTGACTCTTTCTCTCGGTTGATCTCCTGCCTTAGAGTTTATGAATATGGGAGCTAATCTGACATAAATCTTGATCAAAGTCAAACCTTGGACTGGGGATTGTTGAACATGTTCTCATGTGTCCATCCTAGTTATTTAGCTGTCATTTATAACCATTAATAATCTGTGATTACGCTGCTGCAGTTCACCGATAGGAATGCCACATTCAGTTCTGATGTTTGTAAGAAAGAGAGGTGTAAAGGATGAAGCAAAGGAAAAACTCTGCATCCATTTAGGACATTGCAGAGGCTGGATTTGGTTGTAGGTAATTAAACCAGGAGTCTCTGTAAAACAAAACTTCGAAAGCAAGGCCACGAAATAGTGAGACCTCACCTCGAGGTATCTCTGACCCTATCTTTGACCATTCTTGAGGCCTTTTATTGTGCCAAGTGGTGTGAAAAAGCCCTTCTTGAAAGAGTTCTAATGATCTAATTTGGTTTATTACATGCTAGATCTGCACAGTAGCTGGCATTGAATTCCTTTTTCGGAACAAATGCTTGTCCCACGACTTTCTGACAAGGTAGATGCTCCTCACAGAACTCTCATTTTGCCCTGCAGCTTCCAGGAGATGCACATCGGTAACTAGTGAGCAATAAACCTTTCATGAGTGAATGGGCCAGGAAGGGAGCCTACAAGGAAGACCTAAAGTCAATGATCCATGTCATAATGGTGTGTGAAGTTGGGGCAGAGTTGAGCTTTGTTTTGTAACAATGCGGAAGACCAATAAATGGATACTTTAAAACGGTTCTTGTGAGGTCTCCCAAGTGCTGGACAATGAGTCAAAATAAAGACAAGTCTGCAGTTAGCAGCAGAATCTTTGAGATGCTGTTCAATTACTTTACAAGTTAATAATCTGAATGCATAGAGAACTGTACTAGTACAGACACTGCAAAACTAGGTTTGTAAAACTGGACTGTTGACAGGATTGAGTGATTTCTGGAAAGATGAATCATAATTAATGACTCACAATAGAATACTTAACTTTCGATAGAAAGTGTGAAACAGTTGCTGACAAATACGATTTTTCAGCATATTATTTTGATCACCTTAACAGTGCCTCGATATTGAGGGTGTTATTTTTGCCATTTATCTTACTGCAGCTAAAGTAATACAGATGCAGTGCTGAAATGTTAAATACTGTAAGAACTGCAAATGCTGCAGTAAAATGCTGCTCTGTTTGGTATGTATGTGTAATGCGTAATGCTTCTAGTCAGCCTGTAGATATTTCAGTGTATGGTTGGCTACTATCCAGCGCCAGGTATTTGAAACAGGTACTGAGGAAAAATACTAGGCTCACTATCTGTCCTGACAATATCTGATTCAAACAACATTATTTAATCATTCCTGATACAGAGCATTGAAGTAGATACTCTCACATCTTGGAGAACAACAGCGTGTCCTTACGTGACTTGACTTAGTTGATGGCAGAGCTCTTTTAAAAGAAAACAAAGTACTTTTAGCAAGAAGGAGAATTCTTAGTTCTTTTTTTATTGTCCAGTCATTGCAAGGCGACAGTGTGCATAACCTGAACTTAACAGCTTGAAAAGGAAGTAACTCTCCTCCAGCTTTCATTGCCAAATGTGTTAGAACAGCTAGAGTTACAAGTGTTTTTATAGATTGCTACAGAAAATAAGCATCATTAAATGATATGTATGTATCACTGTGTTTGTAATTGAATAAGGGAGCAGCTTCTTTAACTACCATGGCTTTGAAGAGAAGAATCTGCTTGGTTTCATACAGAGCATGAGTCCCCTGCAGGGAATTTCCTGTAAGATGTGCCTGTGTAATCCATGGTATCAAATGCTATTCCCATTATCTTACTTCACTAGCACGCAGATGAAGTTTGTTACTCCACTGTGATGGTTCTCCTTGTGCAAATGAAGAGGCTTTATATTGAATTGTCTTGAAATATTAAGAGCATGCATTATAAGATGGCTAACATTCTCTCTGATTATCTGTTAGCTAGAGCAGCTGGTCTCTTGGATTTCAGGTTATAAAATTACTTTTTTTACCTTTAGTTTCAGAGACAGGTGAATCTAAAGTAAAATGAGTATCATCTGATTGGAATTCCTTTATGGTTCATGTTTATGTTGGTAGGAGTCCAGTTTCCCATTTTGTCTTTGATCAGGGGTAATTAGAAGTCAGATAATCACAATTAGAAGTCTTGGGCTGTCTTCCATCATTCTATTCTTGACCCCATCATCCAAAGAGATTGAATTTTACCTGACATTCATTTCCAGGCCAGAAATTTGCTAAACTAGATTAGATTGGATTTCCGTGCTGTCTGTTAGTACACTGGAATTCGTCTCCTGCCTGCCCCTACTCAAGACGCACCTTCAGCCATGTGCTTGTTATCCAGAGTGAGTCAGGCAGTAACAAAAGATTTCCAAGCAGTTCCTTTTCTGTTGTTGTTTGTTTCCTTTACTATCTGGCCCTGGAGACTGATCATTGCTTCTGTGTGTGTTAAAGGTATTTGACCACATCAGTTAAGCTAGCAAGTCTTTCTGTTTTTCACTGAGGAGCTTAATTAATCCAGGAAGGGTTTATGACCTTGAACAAACTATGGGCATTGAGAATTTGGGTAGTGAAGCAGAAAAGTTGTGGGGAGAAGTTATCAAAGTAATGCACAAGGTTTGGATTTGCTTTTCAGTGTTCAGAAGTACTGAGAATGCAAAAAGGGTTTGAGGAGGTTGTTCACAGGGAATTATATATTTTCCTGCTATTTTTGCTAGCTCTAATACATTCCTGTAGACAAATTATTCATCATAGAATCATAGAATGGCTAGGGTTGTAAAGGACCTTAAGATCGTCTAGTCATCTGAATAAGAAATGAACAGAAATGCCTAAACCATAAAATAATCACTGTTAATTTAACTGCAGCTTAAAACAGTCTCTTCATAATAAATTGTAAAGATTATGTTTTAAAAAAATACATTTACAACATGCTGTACTCTGAGAATCTCACAGGAAAAAAAAAAGTGGTAAAAAAACCCCTTTAAATTACGCAGTCTTGAATAATTATCCACAATTGGACTCCAGAGGGAGAAAAATTTCTAGAAATGCTTTTGAATGGTTTTAGTTTTCAGAGCTCAAACATGCTATATACAAATGGTTAGCATTAAAAACCAAACCCAACCAAACACAAAACCCCCACCAAACAATCCACCCCCTTTCCCCTCCAAAAAAAGCCTACAAGGATATGTGTTGCTCTGAAAATACTAATTGGCTTTCGATTTGGAACGCTGAACATGCTACCTTGTTAAAACAGAATTATCCTCCAAAATGCTTGGATCTGTAAACCCCAGAATACTGTATTCCTGTACTATTTAATACATCTAATTCCAAGTGTGACTGAGGTATGTGGTACAGGACATGCAAGGAGGAGCCTTATAGTCAGGATTGATCTGTCATACCTTGAGAAGGGGTGAAAGGACTTCATAGAGATCTTATTGTGAAGGCCAGAGGTATGTAGGAGCCAAAGGCATGATGACTTTAGGATATGAGGCGTTTCTTTTTGTCATTTAAAACGCTGTGTGTCTCTGTCAAGAGGAAATATTACACTAGGGTTTAAACCAGAAAAGGTCATAGGTTATGTGTTTTCAGTGAGCTGTAACTGATGGTCTGATCTGCTTAGAGGTAGGATTAACCTCCCTCTCTCTCAGAAAGGACTTGCAGAGAATTGTTTGCTTGGGTTTCTAATCTTATTTTACCCCAAATGCCATGTGCCCTTATTGGTGGCAGAGGAGATTCTTGTGGTAGTGGAATCAGTGAAAAGCTGGTAGATCACACAAGAAGCCTCTGAATGAAGGCAGAATTGAAAGTGGGAAATAAAGAAAACAGCAGGCAGGTCACCCTCTCAGGAAAACAACATTCATTCTCAGTCATGCACATCCTAACACTTTTGACGGCAATTTATCATGGAAGACTGGGTTCACTGCAAGGGCTAACACATGTCATAGGTTAAAGCAGAAAAGGCAATCCTGAAAGGAAACTTCAAAGTCCTTAATACACCGAGTTAAATATGTTGGGGAAAAGCTTAGGATGTTTGTTATAAAGATAGGAGTAAACAGCACACTGGAGGCATTCTGGCAAAATGTCTGTGATTGTTTTGCCTATTTAAGGCACCGTTTCCGTGTCACTGCAATGGACGTACACGGCTCTGAAGAATGCAGCCAGAACTTGCAGAAAGTTGGGATAGGTTGAGCTAACGGGCCTTCTCCAATTTTAACTGCTGTGGATTGAGAAGTAGAATTGGATATAAATACTCATGGTATTATTTAATGCCATGGGGAAGTTACTTTTTGCCACCATAGTGCTTGTCCTGGTGCTTTATACTTTTAATTCACACTGATGTTTGGTGTGAGTGGTGAGGGCCTTGGACTTTCCTGAACAGTCATTAAGATGGTGGGTACATTCTGCTCAGAGAAAATGAGAATTCACCGTGAATGCAGTAGCAAACTGAAAGCTTGGCAGCATTTTGTAATGCATGGTTAGGAAGGCGTGTTTAGTGATGCTTCTGATAAATCTTCCCAGTTTGGAGTCAAACAGTCCAGGACATTTTTCTGTTCAGATGCTTCCCAAGTTAGAAATCAGGTTGTTAACTTGAGCTGCCCACTGCTGGACACAGCAGCAGTTGGCAGGCAACTTTGGTGGCCATGTATAGTATCTAAATACATGCATATCTTAGCACTTCTAGCTAAGAACTTTATCAGAACTCAGTCTGGAAAATTCACTGTTTTATGACCATCAGTTCTAGTACACTGTTCTGCAAAAATATTTCTGTGGCTTCAGCCCAGTTTCGTGGCTTTGCAGTACTACTCATTTAATTTTGATTGATTCACACTGCTGTCCAGTCAGACTATGCCTCTTTTTTCAAAAGGTATAAAAAACAGTGAGGTAAAAGATACTATGAACGGGCTTTTAAAGGACTGCTGCATTAACAGCATAGGCACTGTCCTGCCTGGGTTAGTTACTCCATGTGTTGCTAGTGGAGTGTGCAGAATATTCAGCTGTAGACCAGTGGTTAAGACTAACAACAAAAGGGCAGAGGACCATGTATGGAGATGCTCCATGCATAGGCCATTAAATAGGAGAGGGCAAGAGTTAGTTGATAAAGATCCAGGCTAGCATCCTGCAGAAGGTGGGGTAGCTTGTCCAATCCTTTTGCTAATCTTGTTCTTCCCACACTCCTTTCAGTCTGCTGCCCTCACAGATAACTTGGTTATATTTCTCTTGCTTTTTCAAGAAACAGTATTTGTTCTGTGATCCTACTGTTTTTCTAAAGGACTCTGGATCTTTTTCTGCTTCCATTTAATCTTCTGTAGGATTGTTTACGAGCCTGCCAAGAACAGATTGAATCCCTCCTTGAATCCAGTCTACGTCAGGCACAGCAGCACAACGTTTCTTCAGAAACAAAGACTGTAGAGGATGAAGCAGACCTTTCCTGCACACCTACTGATGTGCGAGATGTGAACATTTAACAGGACTTCTTCTAAAGGGTTTGCTTGGCCAGAAAAAGCAGACAAAGGGCATCTGAGAAGGAATCAGCATCAGGATCTCCCCCCCAGAAAGCCTTTTCTCCAGGACATTTTTATACCAGAAGGGAAAACCAGTCTTGTTATATTTTTTCTTGCTCTGTCTCCCTTCCATCTGTGACTTCAAACAAACAAATAAACAAAAAATACCCCAAAAACTGTCTTAAAAAAAAAAAAAAAAGAAAAAAATAGTATTTGCATTACCCCCAGGGGTTTGTGCTACAAAAATAGAGGATTTTATACAATAATAATCAACTAGTTTTTATATTAAAGTGTTCTTGTCTGTATGTTGTAAAAATAGGCATTAACACACAAAATGTCTCCAGGGGAGGTATTAGATTTGATTTCTTACATATAAAACAAACCAACCAACCATTTTTAAAGTAGAAGAGGGTTGTTTTTTTTTTTCTTCTCTGATAGTAAATGAAATACTTTTTTTTATTCCTTTAAAAAGCATAGCTTTAACGCAGTTCTAGGCTTTTCTGTATCTTGCTTGCTTATGCATTTAGTCACTTTAAAATTCATCTGTAAATGTTTATTTTATTTCCTTAGGTTGTTTTTTTATCATCCTCTTCACCTTATAAATGGTTAACATAACCCATAGGTTAGTGTATGTTAGTATGCAGCATTATTGTATGTTAATCTTTTTTTTCTTCTTTTTTTTTTGTGCCTGTGGATTGCCTGTGCATAAGGCATTTGTAGGGTTCCAGCTTAGCATTGTTGGAAAAGGCCAATGTACTACTCATACAGTACTCTATTATAGAGAGAAACCGAAATAGTGACATAATATATTCTATTTTTGTAATCTTCCTATTTTTGTAGTTACCTGTGTAAAAATGCTGGTCTGACCCCACAGATATTCAGCCTAATGATGGTCAGGTTCAATCCACAGTTCAGTCTTTTATTTTGTTGTTGTTTGTTTGTAATATTCTAAAACCATTCCATTCAAAGCACTTTCAGTCCATTAGATATAGGAAATTCTTTTATTGTGTGGGAATTATTTTTTTTTTTAATGGAATGGTTTGGAAATATATAAGTGCTTGTTCGCAAACTTGGAATTGCAAAGCAAGTGCATTTAACTATGGTGTTAGAGGAGAGGTGATATTTTTTTTTCCGAAGGTTGTGTTCCAGTGAGAGAAATTGCATTCACAAATTGCCAGGAGATATCTTCCTATCCTTTTCTATAGAAAAGTTGAAGTTTAGAATCCTTTGGTGCCAACTCATCTTTATAAAATTAGGGGGCCTTAAAGGTTCACATATAGGACACATAGGTCTAAGGATTGTCGCTAGATGTTTTACAACTGAAGGTTTTTAAACACTAAAATATATAATTTATAGTTAAGGCTAAAAAAAGAATATTTATTGCAGAGGATGTTCGTTAAGGCCAGTATGATTTGTAAATTAATGCAATCGCCCCTTTTTGTTTTTGAAAGAAAGATTCTTTCTCCCCTTGACGTTGCAGTTTTAACACAGCTTATTAAAGAAGAAAGGACACGCTTCAAAAGACAAACCCAAAACAAAGCAGTCTGCTCGGCCCCTTCCTATCCATGTTCAAAAGCAGTCTAACCATGCAACAAAACGCCATAGTTAAGAGAGATGAAAATTGGAGTACTTGAAAGAAGGTTTTTATTCCAGTGTATGCCCCCCTTTTGTTTTTATTTAGCTACAAATAGAAAATTTGCACATCTTGGCTATGTATCTTATTATTTTAGAAAGTAGCTGAAGGGACGTGGACATAGCTGTTGAAGTTGATGCTCGAGGAGAATGTGATGGTGAAACGTATGTGAGAAAACTGCCGCTAAGGTGTTGATTGTAAAAAAAAAAAAAAAAAAAAAAACCAACAAAACGACAAAAAAAGAACAAAAAAAAAGAAAAAAGAAAAAAACTTAAAAATTAAAACAAAACAAAAAAAAGAAAAGAGAAAAGGAGTGGATGCTCCATTTTTATTGAGCTGCTATGGATAAATTCCCAGCATGGTTTGGAAAAAAAAAAATTAACATTGCTTTTCTGTATCTTTGTCATTGTGTTTTGCTGCTATTTTGTGGATCAGTTTGTTTTTTTTTTTTTTTGTTATACAATGTCATATACTGCCATGTTATAGGTTTTAATTTTCTCATAGAAAATTATATTATTGACATCACTTTTTTTGGTAGATTTTTTTTTTTATGTGATCAATTTTTACTTAATGTGATTACTGCTCTATTCCAAAAAAGGTTCCTGTTTCACAATACCTCATACTTCAGTTACCCATGTCTAGACCAGGTTTTAATGTTCGTACATAGTGCCTCATAGTTCTACTGCAGATGGAAATGCATCAAATGGGTCTCGCGATTTGCAACTAGGTTGCATTAACTTAAAACCAGCAGACGTTTCAGAACATCAAGTAATGTCATGTTGTTGTAATGCATTTTATAAAGCTGGATTCTTTTTGTCTGATCTGGGGTTTATTATCATAGTAGTTTGAAGCTGTGTTATTAGCCACATTGATATATGAAAGGTGCATTATAATATAACTTTTGTATGCCACCTGATGTGGTTTCCCAGCGGTTGGGACGCATCATTTGGTATGATAGGTTATCTTCTGGAACTCTAAGTATTGTGTGTTTAATCTGTTATGATATACTAGTTTGTTCTGGTTTTTTTTTTTTGTTTGGGTTTTTTTTTGTTTTTGTTTTTTTTGTGGTTTTTTTTTTTCTTTTTAATTATAGCATAATGCTAATTTAAAAAGCCTGTAAATCTCATAAATAAGCCAGCTAACAGTTGTATGCTGAAGAATAATCTAGCTGTTGCCTGTATGCTGCTAAACCAAAACAGAATTAGAACTCATTTTGAGGCAAATGCAGTTAAGATCCTACATAGTGCATAAATAAAGCATTGCAATGCTACTAGCAGTCGCAGGACCCAGGAGGACTGGATACATTCTGTCCAAATTTCAGGAACATTTTTAACTGCTTACCTCATGAAACACTTCTGTTCGTGGCATCTCTGTGTCTCTGAACCAAACATGATTATTGAGTTAATGCTTTTTTGGTTATAATTATGTGTTACACTGAGTGGCAGTGTGTACTGCAAACTTCTTTAATAAAATATTGTATGTACTAGAAGGCCAAATCCAGAGTTAAGTGGGTTCATGTGCCAACAGAGATGCTTTATTTGTCACATTATTATAACAATCTGTAGTAAGCAAGCAATTCAGATTTGTACATTTTTATATTGTACTTATTGGCATCACTGGTCTGAAATGCACATTTTCACCAACAGACCTGTAACAGACAAGTTTCCAGCAAAAAAACCCTGAAATCTAGAAATAAAATTGGTAAAACCCAATGTCTGCTTCTTGTCTTTTTTATTAATTATTTTAATTTATTTTACATTGCCTTCATGAATGCTGAATTGCAGTAACCACCTGATGGCAGTGAGTAAACCACATGACATTTTCTGGGTTTGACTCTGTTTTAATAGTTGCAATGCTGAAGACCTTTCGTTGTTGTTTTAGGAAACCACAGGTTTTTCTGGCAATGGGTAGGTGACTGCTTGTCACGGTGATATGTGCTTTTAAAGCAGCAAAGTAGTTTTTGTGCTGAAGACTTTCTTTTAAACATTTACTCGAAGTAAAATACCATTTGGTGGTTCTTGTCAATAAAAGGTAAAATAAAGTAGGTGTGGGATGGTACAGAATACTTAATCGTATTTATTTATCAGCATAAGGTTTTGTGTCTTAGATACCTTTACAGAAGATTGTTTTCAAAGCAGTGAGGTTAACCTGCCGCCTTTTCCATCCTTTCTCCTCACACACAGCTTTTGTATCTTGTTATTTTTATCACTAAGGTAACAAGGAATAAGCCTGAAAATGTAAAAGCCTACTAAAAATACATAAAAAATAAATGGAGCTAGAAGGGCAGAAATTATGTATGATTATAGAACCACAGAATCATTTGGGTTGAAAAGACCTTTATGATGAAGTCCAACCGTTCCACAGCACTGCCAAGTCCACCACTAAACCATGTCACCAGGAGCTTCGTCTACACAATGAAAAATAACCCGTCTCTATTCACATTCCAAAATACCTCTGAAAATTTGGGATGCACAATTATTACCAAAGCAGAACACAGCAGAAACAGCTTAATTCTTAGCAGAGATGGTCACGTTTCTAACCTATGGGTCAGACTATTTACCCTGTATTTCTGTGTTAAACCCCAAAAATCTATGTAAAGCATCAAATGTTGTGTGTCCTGTGACAAATTAGTAATCTAGTATCTGCCTCCTGAGTTTCCCACTGTCTGAACTTCACATTCTTTGCAGTAAGTACAGAAAAGGAAATGAAAAATTAAACTCTTAAGCTAACACCTAACGTTAATCACAGCCCAGTGCAAAATAAGCGTGTCTCAGTGCAGTTACCAATAGATGGGAAACCACCTGCATCAGAAGAATCACAGTTGAGCTTGTGTTAGATTGACAGTTTCCCAGTCATTTCAGGCAGAAACCTGAACCATGTGGCCTGCTGTGAAATCACAGACTGGGTAAGTAAAGTAATATCAGTACATAGTGGGAGCTGCTTTTTTCCATTCAAAAGGGGTAAGGTGCCTCAATATGGGCAAGTTATACTGGTAGGCCACCGAGGAAGATCTGTATAGCACTGAAAGATGATCTGAACTAAAAAATAGTTTTAAAAAAGTAATTTTAAATACAGATCACGCCAAAGCTTAAACTGGACCCTGTAAAAATCAACTCATTTTTTCCATACAGATCCTTCATTAGTTTCCTGCAAAATTTCAGCCTATTTTAAAGAAGAAAAAAAAAAAGGCTCACTTTTATATCACTCACTGATGGCCAACTCCTGTGATTTTAAATGCTTGAAAATTGAGTAAAGACAAGCTTATGAAATCTCCACTTAGAACAAAAACCTTTTTGCTAATAAAACCCAGTATGATTCAGTGAGAAATTTAAACCTGCATTTTGTTGAACATATAAAATGGGGTTTGCCTTTCTTACCCATTTTATAAACTCTATTAAAGCAACTGAAGTGTTCTGTGATTACAGAAGGTGTAAGCCCACATAGTCAGCTCTGTTATTTACATTTTCCTTCTCCCAAACATCATCTCTAAATGCAATTCAATTACTAAATTTGAATATTGGGTGAACTATGCCACTATTACATCACAAACAGCAGGAAGACAAGAATGCAGCAAGAAAAACAATTTACTATAGGCTGTAAAAAATATGCATGGTCAGCTAGGCTATGTTGTAGCTTATTAAAGGGAAAAATACTGTCTTTTCTTACATCAGATTGAGACGTGTGCACAGAAAAACCTCAAAAAGACCTCCTCAAAACCTCCTCAATTCCATTGCTGAATTCAGACAAGCTTGGACCTTTTTGAACACCTCAATTCACATCCTCTTTATTAAAAGAATAAACAAGATCTGTCAAATGCAAAAACTCGGAATCCACTTACATTGAAGTGTATCTAGCTGGCATGTTAAATGATAGAAAACTCTAGAAGATAGACGAGAAAGTGATGCTTTGAGCTATTATTTCAAAAGGAGCCATAGGAATGACCCAGGCATGTGGGCTAGATACTCTGATAGAGATTCCTGGCAACATTACTGAAAAGCTACAATGGGACAAAAGCAGTAAAGCTATAAATGATGGCATTTTAATGAATTCCTGCCAGCATAATTTTATGGGAAATGTATCTCTTCACACAAACACGGTATTTTTACGATCCCACAAACGTAAGTGATAATAGCAATTGTATTGGCATAGCAAACATGGATTCCCATCCGGCTTTTGACTGAGTTCCACCCAATATTCCAATGAAATGATGAGAAAGGGATTGCAACTTTGTCAACTGGATTGCACTGACAATGCGAGTCTTGCCAGTTTTACCATTTTGTTCTTTGAGGTCAAAGAGCACAAATTGAGAAGCAAGGCACAAGTTACCCTTTTGTTTTGTTAATGCGATAGCCATTTAAGAAGGAAAATGGAAATAGGTTCTTGATGATCCTATCAGCATCTGCGGAACCCTACTTAGATGTGTCATACTTTATGCCTGCATGAAGACTATGTATTAAAATGTCTCACATTTCAGAGAAGTCACTGAGGAATCACAGCCATCGTTTTCTTGAGGGCTCTTGCCTGAAGAGGGAATTACTGGCAGAAAAACTGTTCTTACAGCAAAGGAGGAATAAGGTAAACAGGCAGCGTATCTTCACTCTGCAGGGGCCCTGTTGATGCAGGAGCACCACCCACAGTGTATGGCCAACAGATCTGCTGCTGGGGTACACACCACCACTTCTACTGAGCTCCTGAAGCTGTTTTTAATGTGGTCTTCAAAGCATCCGTTCCTTCACAGAACAGCCCCAAGCTTTTAGGGAGTAGTCACTACCAAACACACACAGACCAAGGTAACAGCAGCTTTTTACTTGTCTCAAGTTGCCTCTCTGGACACAGGAGACTGTGCTTAGTGGCTGTTAAGGTCTTCCCTCTTACACAGAATGGAAAAAAAAAAAATAAAAAAATCCATCTGTGTGGTTTTTATCTCTCACTTTAATTATAGCTTATGTTACTTTTCTTATTTACGATAACATCATTGAAGAACTACAACAATTAGTGTTTATTTCAGATAAAAATAAAAAAAAACCCCACATAGTGATCCCTCTCAAAACCAGAATAACAGTCTGTCCTCTCACATGCTAGTGGCCAGTTACAGTACAATCTTCCCTGCCAACATATCTGTCAAAGGGTGAAGCCTACCTGAAAGCCAAAGACTGCCCAGTGAAGTGAGACCTTGACTACATCTGCTCAGCTCTAGCTAATGTGGCATGAACTGCGAAACAAAGAAGCAAAATAAGAACTTCATTAGGCAACTGTTATTCAGTTATGAAATGTAAATTCACACTTCATAACACATTTTGGATGGGTGAGCACAGGGCTGTAAGAACCTCTTTCCCACCAGTAACTGGCCTTGGATATGGAAAAAGTCAGAGAGAATGACCTGGGACTGCTTGTAAATATATAAAGCAGTAACTGGTTAAGAGGGTAGCCCCTCACAATTGGAGAGAGCTCCAGGTACAGGTCCCTAATATAATCATAGAATCACAGAATCATAGAATCAACCAGGTTGGAAAAGACCTTTAAGATCATCAAGTCCAACTAAAACACCTTTAAGATCATCAAGTCCAACCACCCCCAAAATCCTCCCAAGCCCACCACTAACCCATGTCACTAACCAAAGCAAGCTGATGGCCACATGCACAGGCCAGGACCTGACATGCCAACTAGTTGGAGGAAGAGTCGTCTTCTCCAGGGTTCATGGGGTGAAGGTTTAGAGCTTTGATTTGTGCATGTAGTGTGTGGATTACAGAATGTAAATTGCTATCCACTTACCATTTCCAAGCTGCTAAGTAGATCAATTTTAGATTAAATGTTGCCAAGTGGTACAGTTTTGTTACTCCAGCCATCCCACCTCAGTGTGCCAAGTCACTTGTCTTAATCCACCGGCAAGCTATATTCCATTAAAAGCCTGGTCTCCTATGACAGCTAACATGCAACCCACCATAAGGATGTTATCTGTAACATAAGCACCAGTCTTCAAGAAACCAAGCTGAGATGGGCAAGTCATTTAATAAGGATGGCTAAACCACCACTAGAGCATTACGACAATGCACCAAACAAGTGACCCAGTGTCCCAAGCCACTACTCTGATGACAAACTGTCTGAAATGGACAACTGAGCTTTTTGATGTTTTATTTCTCCTTTTATTAGATTTTATCACTATAGTTTGTTTGAATACAGGGTATTATTTTTGAAGATCTTTTTTGCTCCTTGAACACCCGCAGGCCATAGTTCTTTACGTGTGGTTGCTGGCTACTTTAAATATGAAAACCAGATCTTCAGCAAATGTATACTGTTAAATATAGCCACGTTCTTTTTATATGCACAGGCATAACATCTTCCCAAGATTTCCAGAAGGCATCAGCAATTACTTACTAAAAAGTAAACATTATTTCTTGCAAATGTAATACATTTATTTCATAGTTTTGACTCAGTAGCTGTTTCTGTCATTCACTATGACCACTTTGTTCCTTCGAGACAAGAAATCTATCAGCTACATATTAACTCAGGTTTCCCTTTTTATGGAGACCCTAGGACTGCAAAGGATCGGGAAGGTTCCTCTCTTATGGACAATACCTTTCCAATGTAAGTGAAAGCCTTCGCCTTCCTTTACTTGTGCATGATAGCACCCAACAGACGTGCAGAGTCAAACAAGTATATGCAAAGCCTCATGTTCGTGGAAACACAATGGTGCTCTCATCCTCAAACAAACTTCTAATGTACCTAAGTACAGCCCTCCTTGTAAACCTGCTTGAAGTGTCTTCAGGGATCATCTTCCACTTCTATGTTTCTGCTAAAGGAGAATTTCAGGCAGATCACAAGTCAAAGCTCCTTGAAAAAGTCTTCTTCACATTTTTTCCTAACACTATTTGTTTCTCATGAGTTTGAGAAATAAAGATGCTACTGGATTTTTGTCAACTTGTCCTCATCTTTTTGCAGAAAAAAACTTAAAAAAAGAGCAAGACATACAACTACACATACAACTATAATGAGCCAGATTCTCATCTCAACATGTGGTTCTAACAAGGTGCCTATGGCGAAGCAGGTTTATGAATTCCCAAACTATGCTCAAATCATTCTCCATCTTACTCAGGTGTTCTGGATATGACACATAAAATGATGCCCAAAGTCCATGTGGTTTTAGGTTTACAGTGCACTTGACTAACTGCACCATGACCAAGGTTTCCTCAAGAAGCAAATACACTGCAGACATAACCTCTAGCTCTGTTCAAGTGACATTCTATTCTATCAGTTTGTAGTTTCAAATAATAATTTGGGGTCTTACTTGGAATTCGGTAACTGTCAAGTGCTTATTAACAGTAACCTCTGTATGTGTGGTTTTTAAAGGAGGTAAAAGGGGTCTAAAAACTTCAATGTCTGCACATACATTGAAAAAAAAGGAAAAAAAAAAAAAAAAGAAGCCAGTTTAGAGAACAATGCAGGCATGTGTTTTTAAACTACTGTTCGTGCAGTCTGGTCAGGACTGTGTGACACAGTATACAATGTTTTGTCATCCAAGGAATGTCTTTGATCAAGAGTTTATGCAAGAAGGAAAAAAAAAGCCATGAAACCCTAATCCGTTCCCACAGTCCAGTAAACGTGAGCTGGACAAACAGTGGACAATAGAAGTAAAGCTTGCTGCTGGAACAATAGCTGTAACTAAAAAAATTATAGGGTTGCTGACTCATAGTTCCTACTATCAAGAAAGATTCCATGCAGTGTTGTTCAGAATCCTGAAGATGCTAAAGGTTAAGAATTGCAATTACTATTATGTTGAGATAAAGCAGCAAAATATGCTGCTAAACAACGAAGAAAAAAAAAACCACCAAAGAAAGAAAGTGACAAATATTGATGTTGATTCTGTCTAGTACAGATCTGGGATGCAGAGACTTGAATAATCAATGTTTCTGCCTGAGCATTTTGTCAAAATAAACTCTTATTTTATTATAAACAAGTATCAGTTAAATCCATTCAGTCACTATGCCATTATTTCAGATGCCATCCATCCAAATTCTGCATGACTACAATCAAATCTTTCTAACATTTTCAAGACAAAAGCTATATCCTGTTTCTTATACTTATTCAGAAATCTGTAGGCAATTTTGCCATGCCAAAACCAGGTACACAGAATACCATATTACTGGTCAATTACATGTGGATACAAAATACAGTAACTAAAAAGAACAATTAATAATACTAGAACAATTAAAAAATTGCATAGCAAGCCACTTGAGAATCAACTGGCACTTACTAGGGCTGATTTTATTTTACCTTTGAGGGGGTACTTACTACTTTGTCTTAATAAAGACTTCCAAAGTCTCCTATGTTGGCCGTGTTTTGATAATCTTAGTGACCACATTTCCTTCCACATACTGTTACATCATTTGGTAGAGCCGTATGTGTGTTCGGAAGTTGCAAAGTAATTGAATCTTAGGATGAAAAATGCTGCAAGAATGTAATGACTACACTTGGGGAATAAACACTTCTGCAATTAACATAGGAATATTCACAGTGTGATGCCAAAGACATATTCAAGTTTGCTACAAGTGAACTAACTGGATATTTAACAGCACTGTAAGTTGGCTATATCAGTGCTTTAACATAGGGATATTCTTTCTAATGTATTAAGATGGGTTTAATTTTAGCACAGATATCACCCCACTTTGTAGTGTCATCTAGACAATCCCAAAGAATCCACGAGCTCCAAGAGCTCTGCTTGTCTCTGCTAAGGAAACCATTACTCTTCAAGTTTGAGTGCATGGATTTATATACTTACAAGGCTGCTTTCAAAATAGAGACAAAGTTTTGTTATCATTAACATCAATAGCGAGTGAGCTATTTCTGCAACTCCAAAAACTGGGACACACTGAAGCACTTCAGTACCAGATTGCTATACTTGGCCTTTATACGTTATACTAGACACCAAAATATGCAACTGGAAACTTACTGAACTTATTTCACACCTCCCAGACCTCCACCTTCTCTGGTGATATATACATTTATGTGGTAATGTGTACTGTCATAACTTTAGCCATTAAAAAAAACCCACTCTGGCAGACTAAAATGGGAATCTTCATGGTTGCTTGCCAAACTATGAAAGCTGAAGTTTTTTAGGCTGTAATTAGATAGAACCCATTACCATAACAAGCTGCAAAGGGCAGTATTCAAAAGGCACTAACATTCATACTGAGTAACACCAAGAATATAAAGAATTATAACAACAGCAAAAATATTAAAACTTTTGTTTCAAACCAAAGCCTTTCTCTGTAAGATGAGGATGACATATAGTATCACACACATTGCTCTACCTGCCTGATCCAGCTTTGTTACAGCCTTCTCTGGAGTGCCCTGAACAAAATCCATTCAGAAATCAACATTCTAATCCAGAAGAACTTCACATAATTCTAATATACCAGCAGATTTCAAACTATATGCTTCAGATCATTAGGCACATCAACACGAGCACTTTGTCAAGAAATACGTAGTGCTTCCCACTGTTATAATTGCAGAAACTGTTTAAGAAAGCAATTACCCAGAGGAGTCTTATCCTCATCCTGCCCACACCTTTAGCTCCAGAAAATGACATTCCTTAATATCATCAGCATTCCCTTTCTGGCATGCAACACTGCTGAGTAACTACAGGACATTATAAAAAAACCCAAACACAAATGTTCAAACAAGCCACCTACTTTCATTTGAGAGCAAAACTAGAAAAGAATCTAAGATTATTAGATCAGATCTCGAAACAGAAGGGTGCTCCTAATAAAATGCAGTTTTGGCAGACTTCTGACAGATGGCTCTCCTGCTGTTCCAATATAAGACGTTGTATTTACTTACAGTCAAAGCACAAATAAGCATTCATAGATACCTCATAGGACTCAAACTCTCTCTTGCATCTTTTGAAAAGTCAAAACCTACATCAACTTTAGAACAAATTTACTAAAAAATTGAACCTCCTAATTTTATCTCAACGGAATCTATCTATTTAAAAATAATCAGTAAAAATGTGCTACATTTCTAGAACTTCTAAGTACATGGACCAAAATGTGTATTATACTCACCAAAAATATTTCTGCTTACCCAGAGTATTTAAACCAATGTATATTTTTCTTCCTCTAAATGGCACATACCCGTAAAGCTAGCAACATGAGTTTGCACAGGTTCTATGTGCATACTAGAACACACATATTTCATACATATTTCAATAGCAAGTCTTTTGGGCTGCAATGACTTCAGTACCGCAGCAGTAATCAGCTTTGTACCCATCTTTTAATACAATTCTGTATTCCACACTTTCAGCTGAGAGAATTATGATCATGAAGAAACAAACAAGTTAGAACACAGTCCAGGCAAGAAATGTGAAAGTTCAACGTTTCAAACATTCCTCCCTGCCTACTCAGCAGTATCTAGAGGTGGTGAACAAAGTGACAGATATTTAAGTCTTAGCAACTTTTAGCAGAAGTTTTCCATTTTAACTGTTCTTAACCGATCAAGTACTTCTGCACAATTCCAAACCTGTTTGACGACGTAGCACAAAGCAACAATCCCTGTACCCTGCTTTATTAATAACCAATATTATAATCTACAAGATTGCACTGTTTCCCTTTTCCACCCAGTCTTTAAAGTGATACGTAAGTTGCACAGTTGAGCACTCAAACCAGGAAAAGTCTGAATGACTGTGGTCCACAGAGGCTTTATTCAGCCTCTGTGCACAGATCTTCTGATAGGGTCTTTAATTACCTAAAGTAATTAAAGATTCCACCAGAGTCCCCACCATTCAAGACAGACGATGGATAAGCAGGGTGTGGAACTAATGAAGCCATGTGTAAGAATTTGTTTCATTTGTTACAGATTTTAGGAAAATGTTGACATAACAGGACAGAAATGAAACCATAAGCTTCTACCTCACAAAACTGAACACTGGGTTTTTTAAATTTTGATGGATTTTTTTATTCCCCCATTAGCATTCTAGTTGGTTTAAGCACACCCCTTTCACAGGTGTTTGCTAACTCTAATGTTCCTCATTTTCTAGGTGACTGGTCTGAGAAACACAGGCAAAAAAACACCAACATGCAAAAAAGCTCAATACTTGGCCACTCTTGATATTGGCTAGAAGCACATCCTGAAGTATTTAACTACTCAAAATGCAAAATTACTTGGAATGAGACACAGTAGACACTTCATATCGGTTAAGACAAATCAACAGTCTTGACATCACCTGGGCTTTAACTCCTTAGCAGTAAATAAGGTATAAAAATCCCCCTCCAGTATCCTATGAAGACTCTACTGCTACAGCCCTGGACACCACAGAAAACCCCAGAATTGGTTGCAGAAGTGTTTTAAAAATTGGCACCAGAGAAAGTACATAACTACATACCCAACATAAAGTTTAACCATACCTCCTTTAATAAAAAACACCTTCAGACCCATACAAGACATGAAACACAAAATACTCAGAAAATACACTTGTAGAAGAAGAGACTCCCATCAGTATGGACACACATATGGAGCCAAATTAGAGATGTCATAGGCAACCCTAAAACTGGCCTATCCCAGTTGGAAATCCTGGTTGCTACAATCTTTATAGTTAAATATGTGTATCTAAATATATTTAGATAATATTCTAATAATATTAATTTTCTATAAATAAAATTAAATGAGAGATTTAACACCAAACCAATTTTCAAAGGAACTGTCATTGACTGCTTGGTCCCCAAGGATTCTTTCTCTCCTTAGTCGAACAAAAATGATTTTGTTTTCAATACAATCTCTAGAGTAGCACTTCAAATACAACTAACACATTACAGACTTCTATTAATTAAATGCTTCACAGATGTTTTGAGCTCTCACATCCCTTCCCTTGCTTTTACAGACATTACTGTAGAACATGCACAAAGATTCCTGAACAGGCTGCATTTTAAAACATGAATACTCCGACCTCTGGTGTTAACTTCTCTTTGTACTATCACCCAGAAGAACAAAACTGCCTTTTTAAAACCATGATCTAGAAGGAGTTTATTTGAAACATAATTCATGGACTTCGGGGGCAGGCTAATTGCAGATGAGTATCTAGCACCTTTTGTTAATTTGAAGTAAACAGGTTTAATTTGCAAAAACGAACTGGGTTGTGAATGCAGAGACATCTTTTCCAAAACTGGTATTCTCTGAAGTGATTATAAATTCAAATTAGCTTTCTTTTCTCTAGTATGTCATCTTTTTGGTTTGTGCCTGTTTACTGATATCACAGGTCATGCTATTTTATTTTGCTTCTATTTTCAGGTACTTGCAGTTTGGTGCTTGTTCTGGTTCCCAGTGATTTAGCTGCATAACAATTAAAAGCCAACTATACTCAAACTGCCCTAAGCGAAGCGACCATCAATGGTGTCACTCATTTCCCTTCCAAGGTGTCCGATGAGGAAACAAGCTACAAATTAGTCCTACCTCAGGAAAGCAGTTCACCACATAATTAGAAGAGCTGTATCATGCATACGTATGTTCTGTACTCTCTCACAACTTTTAGCTAGAGAAGTATTTGTGAACTCTTGCATTCTTACACAATACAACAACCTCCTCCACTAGATGGCTCTGACACTCACTAGGTGTATCACAGCTGGTGGAACACTTGCACATGTAAAAGAATTAATTAAAATAAGTACACCAGCAAGCAGTTACTCAGAAAAGTCACTAAGAAAATGGCTTACTTGAATACTTAGGCAACAGACAAAAAAGAAGAGATTGTTTTGAAATAAGTTGATACAAATGCACACAACTCCCTTCTTACATTCAGCAGAATTATCTTCAGAATCAAAAAATCAAAAACTTTCAGCAGAATGTACGTGCTTCATATCCCAGATGTGACTACACAGTGACAATCTAAAAATTCAAGTTATTCTGTTGTATAATAAAAAAGCTGTACAAGTAAACCAGAGCTGAGGTCTAGATGGCACAGAACACTGCTGGTCAAAGATATGGCCATATTAAAACATGTCCTTCACCTGAGATACTTCACCCTGCATACAGCTGATAGCCATAGGACTCAAATCTGCCTTTATGAACGTATACTACGCTGTGTAGACTTAGCCAGCATAAGTAACAACTGATGAAAGGTCTTCTAGAACTCATCATATCTTGCAAATGGTATGCAGAGACATCCAGCAACCTGAAGTATCTTTCAAACAAAATAATTGACTTTACTTCTCTTTAACATAGTTGAATACATTTAGCTGACGGCATCCATTTTTTTTGAATGAGACCAACAAGTACATATTCAAGACTGGAAAATAAGAAGCTATTCCTTGATAAAAGCTACTGATATATACAGAAAAACAGTATCAACTCTACTATAGTCAATTTTCTTTCACTGATTACTGTCTGGGTTTTGGGGGGGTTTGGTAGGTTTTTTTCCCCTCATTAGATCAGTCTGCAGAACAAGTGGAAAGTGCAAATTTCATGTTCTGAGCTGCAGCTACTTTATGAGCAGGTATCTTAATCTTTCTCCTCTGCATTCTGACTTCCTTTGTCACTCTATTCACAATGATTCCTACTGCAAAGTCTGCAGGCAACTGATTATATTTTACTTCACCTACAATATCTACACATTGTGTAAACTGCATGATCTGCATACACAGATTTTTAACTAACATACACTCTTTAAATAAGGAAACATTGCAAATACGTACATTTTCCTTTTGAGGAAGTAAATCTTTCAGTGCAAGGCTAGTTAAATCAAATATTTCTATTTAACAGATTTATACACTAGTGTTTCAGTGCTCCTAAATAAAACTTGGGAGATAATAAATGTTCAGTGACATATGAGAACTACTCTGGCAAGTTCAACAGTTTTCCCTTTCCCCTTTAACGCTTAGCACTCCTTCACTACTGTGATTTTGCTTAAAGTAAGAGTAGATAAACACTTCTCCAGTTATCTGTTCTTTTAATGTTTCTTCTTTGGTCATCCATGTTTATCTTCATCTGTTATATTCAAAATGTTAGGGAAGAGCTTTCAGTACTGATTCTAAAATCAGACTGAATATTTAGCACTGAACAAACCTAAAACAGAATACACAAAAGTGTTTCAAAGAGTCTCTTTTCCAAGAAGAATGTTCAACAAAATTCCCACTTTCTCCATTTCTCTTCTTCTGGTCCCACTTGTAAATATTATTTGACAATGAATTACAACTTTCCCTTTTAAAACATATTTTTCTTTTATTTTGCATTTGCTATCAGTTTGGTAATTTTCAACTATCAAGTATTTTCACTTAATTCACTTCAAGTATTTCACTATGACTGCAAAAGGAGAACAAGAACTGCTCTGTGTTAATAATGTGATTTTGAGCAGGTTTAGAGGCTAAAAATTTCCAAAAATTAATACCCCTGTGCTAAAATAACAACTTAATCCTACAAACCTGTTTAAATTTTCCTCTGATTTTTTCCAGATCTTCTTGCAGCTTATCATAAGTGGGGTCTTCGTATGGGAATTTCTGAATCATCCTTATTAAGGAATCCAGAGCCCTTATCTTTTTGCTATAAAAGAAAGATCAAAACAGAAAATACAATGAGCCTACTGCAGAAAATCTTCCAATCCATCAATATGAAAATTATACCAACACTTAGATATAATTCAGAGTGTAGGACCCAGCCCTCCATCCTTCTTTACTTCAACTTCTTCCATTTAGCTCAGAGAGTATGTATTTGATAGATATTTAAGCCATAATCAGAAATTAAGCTGTGGCACAACTGACAAAGTCAAGGTTTCCCTTTTAACTTAACTGCCAAAAGTTGAGAAATACTCAAGAATCTTCAGAAATACTGGTTATATAACTGTACAAACTAACAAAATTGATAAAAAAGCTCACCAGAACACATCAGAATAGCTGACATACGGTGGCAATTCTGTCAGATAAATTAATCAGCAATGGACAGGAAAAATATTCAAAGAAAAGAATGAAAGTCACAGAAAAATGCAGGTTGGAAGGGAAAGCTGAAGACATCTTGTCCACTTTCTGCAGAAGCTGACGTAACTTCAAAGCTAGATAAGGCTGCTCAGGGCTACCTCCAAGCGTATTTTGAAAAGCTACAAAGATGGGACTTTTAAAGTCTCTTTGGACGACAACTTGTCCCAGTGCTCAGCTGCTTGCACTGGAAAGGGTCTTCTCCTTATGCCCCATGAGAACTTGTTTCAAATGGTGAAAGTTGCCTATTGTCTTTTTACTGTACACTTCTGCAAGGAACATGCCTCCACCTTACACAGAATTTCCCTGTCTGTGGTACCACTAAGTATCTCCCTTGTTTTCTTTGCTGCAAGCTGAAGAAATCAAGGTCCCTTATCCTCTTTTTGGTATCACATGCTCCAGCATATGATACCACCCTAGGGCCCTCTGCTCACCTTTCTTCTAGTTATTCAACATTTCTTTTGTACTGAGGAAGAGGCAAAGCTGGACACACCATAATTTGCAACAGTATCAAAGGACAGTAATTCTTTTTTTTTAACCTTACCTGTTCTTTTCATCTGTGCATTTCTGGAGCAGACACCGCCATGTCAGTGCAAACCCAAGGTAGCAGCCAATCTGAATGTCAGGAGGGAAAAAATACATATGTGATGTAAATAGTGTGTATATACACAGTATATATAGTCAAACAGAAATAAAGCACTACATTGTATCCCTTTCTTCAGCAAACATATCACTGGATACACTGGATTCCTGTTTCTATGCTAAGGAGTTCAATAAATTAGGGTGGAATAAATGAGGGCTACCTGTGTTACAGACACTGAAAACTTCTTGTAAGGATCTGTTCAGTAACAGAGGATAATAAATTATAAGCTTGGAAGTGTTCAATAATCATTGGCAGTGTTCAAGGCCAGGCTGGATGTGGCTTGGAGCAACCTGGTCTAGTGGCAGGTGTCCCTGCCCATGGCAGGGGGGTTGGAAGTGGATGAGATTGAAGATCCGTTCCAAGCCAAACCAGCCTGTGATTCTATGAAACCTGAGCTGGACATACAAGACAAGTTAAGGTGGTTCACCAGTAGTCTCCAGTCCTTTCATTTCTAGGAAGGCTTACTGATTCAGTGTGTGTGTGCCAACACACAGGAATGACCCCCATGTTCTAAACAATAACAGTGCCACAACCAATCAACTCTCTCACTATTAGAAATAACAAACAGTGTAATGGAGACACCAGAACTGCCCCCTGATGGTTCTCCATCCAAGGTATCTCAAAGTTCCAAGTTTTTCCCTAACGATGAGCCACAGGAGACAGTACAGGGGTGCCTTCAGCCACAGTTTTGGGTTACAGAAATAATTGTACAGTCCATCTTAATTTTTCTTTTTGCAAGCTTGTTTGAATTTATTTCTTCTTTATCGTCCCTCTCAAAACAAAAAATAATCAAAATCCTATCTAGAAAGTAAGTTCGGAAAATATAAACCCACCTATTTAACCATTCAAATCAAAACACCACCTTCAAACTAATTTTATGGGGCCCCTTGGACTCATACAAAGCAGTGTGACATAGCAGGTGTCAAACTAGCAAAATATGGGGCTTCATCTAACAGTTTCTGCAGTACAGTAATTTTCTAATGATAAAACATTGTGATTCTGAAGTAGTTTCCCATTTACCTCAGACCCGATCTTGGCACCATGGAGTGATCCATACCTCCTTCCCTCAACAACTCCAACATGACTGCCTTCAGCATACCCCTCCTGATATCCTTCACCATGAAACCTGTGAAGACAGATGGACAACTTTTTTATCAGCCGCTTTCATATCGAAGTCACACTGCGCACAAGCAACTCCCAGGAACAAAATCATGCTATATCACCTCCAAAATGCAACTATCCACATTCAGATACATAATATTGGTTTAAATTAAGATGCAATTACACATGCTGTGCACTTTCTAAACAAGTTTATAACAATTTGCCAAGAATAATGCACTCCACAATGCAGATCAGTACTTTCACCAGGATAACACTGCTAACTACAAGCTCATAACTCTGGTTCAAGTTTCTACATGGTGGAAGACCCCAGATCCAGCAGGTCAGTCACTCAGCAACAGTGAAGAGGATAATTTTGGCCAGAAAGTGCAGGTAGTGTGGTCGTGGTGGCACTGAAATGCCACAGAGTGCTGGTGGCGGGGCTCAGCTTCTACCCCTTGGCACTGAAAGGGCTCCACATGGAAATGCAGAACCAGGGGACTGGACTGATTTGATGATCTTGAAGGTCTTTTCCAACTTAGTTGATTCTACGATTCTAACTTCCCCATCCTTCTCCTTCCTCATCCCTTCCCTGGACTCATTATGGAATCATGGAATCAACCAGGTTGGAAAAGACCTTTAAAATCACCAAGCCCAACCTTTACACCAGGACTGCCAAGGCCACCACTAAACCATGGAACTAAGGGCCATGTCTGCACGGTTTGTGAACGCTTCCACGGACAGTGACTCCACCACTGCCCTGGGCAGCCTGTTCCAACGCCTGAACACCCTTTGGGGAAGAAATCGTTCCTAATCTCCATCTAAACCTTCCCTGGTGCAGCTTGAGGCCATTTCCTCTTGACCTGTCACTTCCTTGGGAGAAGAGACCAGCCACCTCCTGGCTCCAACCTCCTTTCAGGTAATGGTAGAGAGTGATAAGGTCCCCCGGGAGCCTTCTCCAAAGTAACCCCTGCCAGGTCCCTCAGTCGTTCCTCATCAGGCTTGTGCTACAGCCCCTTCACCAGCTCTGTTGCCCTTTTCTGGACCCACTCCAGCAACTAGCTGTCTTTCTTTTCTGGTAAACATGAGTTAAAAAATTAGAAGTAAAACACAGTCATTTCTTAGACACAGCAGTCTGACCACCCTTTGGGGAAGAAATTGTTCCTAATCTCCAGTCTAAACCTCCCCTGGCGCAGCTTGAGGCCATTTCCTCTTGTCCTGTCACTTGGGAGAAGAGACCAGACACCTCCTGGCTCCATCCTCCTCTCACGTAGGTGTAGACATCAGTAAGGTCCCCCCTCTTGTCCAGACTAAACCACACCAGGTCCCTCAGCCGTTCCCCATCACACTT